>NW_028261421.1:207500-210132 GCF_051295495.1 Thamnophis sirtalis | reverse complement strand
AGGAGTTAGACCAAACCGTATCTCAGAATTGGCGAAAGAACTCAATTCAACCAGAAAGTGTTACTTTTGAACCAAAGCTCAGATTTGAACAACAAACATCTATTAGGGGTATCCTGAGTCGAGAAAAGTAAAAACCCACTTCATTCGCTGAGCAGAGCTTTCCCTGAGGAGTTAGACCAAACCGTATCTCAGAATTGGCGAAAGAACTCAATTCAACCAGAAAGTGTTACTTTTGAACCAAAACTCTGATTTGTAAGGGTTAGGATTAGGGTTAGGGTTAGGGTTAGGGTTAGGGTTAGGGTTAGGGTTAGGGTTAGGGTTAGGGTTAGGGTTAGGGTTAGGGTTAGGGTTAGGGTTAGGGTTAGGGTTAGGGTTAGGGTTAGGGTTAGGGTTAGGGTTAGGGTCAGGGTTAGGGTTGGGTTAGGGTTAGGGTTAGGGTTAGATTCAAACATCAAAAAACAAAGACCTATTAGGGGTGTCCTGAGTTGGGAAAGCTAAGAAACCACTTCATTCGCTGAGCAGAGCTTTCCCTGACGAGTTAGACCAAACCGTATCTCAGAATTGGCGAAAGAACTCAATTCAACCAGAAAGTGTTCCTTTTGAACCAAAGCTGAGATTTGAACAACAAACCTCTATTAGGGGTATCCTGAGTCGAGAAAAGTAAAAAACCACTTCATTTGCTGATCAGAGCTTTCCCTGAGGAGTTAGACCAAAGCGTATCTCAGAATTGGCGAAAGAACTCAATTCAACCAGAAAGTGTTACTTTTGAACCAAAACTCTGATTTGTAAGGGTTAGGATTAGGGTTAGGGTTAGGGTTAGGGTTAGGGTTAGGGTTAGGGTTAGGGTTAGGGTTAGGGTCAGGGTTAGGGTTGGGTTAGGGTTAGGGTTAGGGTTAGATTCAAACATCAAAAAACAAAGACCTATTAGGGGTGTCCTGAGTTGGGAAAGCTAAGAAACCACTTCATTCGCTGAGCAGAGCTTTCCCTGACGAGTTAGACCAAACCGTATCTCAGAATTGGCGAAAGAACTCAATTCAACCAGAAAGTGTTACTTTTGAACCAAAGCTCAGATTTGAACAACAAACATCTATTAGGGGTATCCTGAGTCGAGAAAGCTAAAAAACCACTCCGTTTGGTGATCAGAGCTTTCCCTGAGGAGTTAGACCAAAGTGTATCTCAGAATTGGCAAAAGAACTCAATTCAACCAGAAAGTGTTACTTTTGAACCAAAGCTCAGATTAAAACAACAAACCCCTATTAGGGGTGACCTGAGTCGGGAAAAGTAAAAAACCACTTCATTCGCTGATCAGAGCTTTCCCTGAGCAGTTAGACCAAACCGTATCTCAGAATTGGCGAAAGAACTCAATTCAACCAGAAAGTGTTACTTTTGAACCAAAGCTCAGATTTGAACAACAAACACCTATTAGGGGTGTCCTGAGTCGGGAAAGGTAAAAAACCACTTCATTCGCTGATCAGAGCTTTCCCTGAGGAGTTAGACCAAACCGTATCTCAGAATTGGCGAAAGAACTCAATTCAACCAGAAAGTGTTACTTTTGAACCAAAGCTCAGATTTGAACAACAAACATCTATTAGGGGTATCCTGAGTCGAGAAAAGTAAAAACCCACTTCATTCGCTGAGCAGAGCTTTCCCTGAGGAGTTAGACCAAACCATATCTCAGAATTGGCGAAAGAACTCAATTCAACCAGAAAGTGTTACCTTTGAACCAAAGCTCAGATTTGAACAACAAACATCTATTAGGGGTATCCTGAGTCGAGAAAAGTAAAAAACCACTTCATTCGCTGATCAGAGCTTTCCCTGAGGAGTTAGACCAAAGTGTATCTCAGAATTGGCGAAAGAACTCAATTCAACCAGAAAGTGTTACTTTTGAACCAAAGCTCAGATTAAAACAACAAACACCTATTAGGGGTGTCCTGAGTCGGGAAAAGTAAAAAAACCACTTCATTCGCTGATCAGAGCTTTCCCTGAGGAGTTAGACCAAAGTGTATCTCAGAATTGGTGAAAGAACTCAATTCAACCAGAAAGTGTTACTTTTGAACCAAAGCTCAGATTTCTAAGGGTTAGGGTTAGGGTTAGGGTTAGGGTTAGGGTTAGGGTTAGGGTTAGGGTTAGGGTTAGGGTTAGGGTTAGGGTTAGGGTTAGGGTTAGGGTTAGGGTTAGGGTTAGGGTTAGGGTTAGGGTTAGGGTTAGGGTTAGGGTTAGGGTTAGGGTTAGGGTTAGGGTTAGGGTTAGGGTTAGGGTTAGGGTTAGGGTTAGGGTTAGGGTTAGGGTTAGGGTTAGGGTTAGGGTTAGGGTTAGGGTTAGGGTTAGGGTTAGGGTTAGGGTTAGGGTTAGGGTTAGGGTTAGGATTAGATTCAAACATCAAAAAACAAACACCTATTAGGTGTGTCCTGAGTTGGGAAAGCTAAGAAAACACTTCATTCGCTGAGCAGAGCTTTCCCTGAGGAGTTAGACCAAACCATATCTCAGAATTGGCGAAAGAACTCAATTCAACCAGAAAGTGTTCCTTTTGAACCAAAGCTGAGATTTGAACAACAAACCTCTATTAGGGGTATCCTGAGTCGAGAAAAGTAAAAAACCACTTCATTTGCTGATCAGAGCTTTCCCTGAGGAG
>NW_028261421.1:157500-205000 GCF_051295495.1 Thamnophis sirtalis | reverse complement strand
AACAAACATCTATTAGGGGTATCCTGAGTCTCGAAAAGTAAAAAACCACTTCATTCGCTGATCAGAGCTTTCCCTGAGGAGTTAGACCAAAGTGTATCTCAGAATTGGCGAAAGAACTCAATTCAACCAGAAAGTGTTACTTTTGAACCAAAGCTCAGATTAAAACAACAAACACCTATTAGGGGTGTCCTGAGTCGGGAAAAGTAAAAAAACCACTTCATTCGCTGATCAGAGCTTTCCCTGAGGAGTTAGACCAAAGTGTATCTCAGAATTGGTGAAAGAACTCAATTCAACCAGAAAGTGTTACTTTTGAACCAAAGCTCAGATTTCTAAGGGTTAGGGTTAGGGTTAGGGTTAGGGTTAGGGTTAGGGTTAGGGTTAGGGTTAGGGTTAGGGTTAGGGTTAGGGTTAGGGTTAGGGTTAGGGTTAGGGTTAGGGTTAGGGTTAGGGTTAGGGTTAGGGTTAGGGTTAGGGTTAGGGTTAGGGTTAGGGTTAGGGTTAGGGTTAGGGTTAGGGTTAGGGTTAGGGTTAGGGTTAGATTCAAACATCAAAAAACAAACACCTATTAGGGGTGTCCTGAGTTGGGAAAGCGGGGAAAACACTTCATTCGCTGAGCAGAGCTTTCCCTGAGGAGTTAGACCAAACCGTATCTCAGAATTGGCGAAAGAACTCAATTCAACCAGAAAGTGTTACTTTTGAACCAAAGCTCAGATTAAAACAACAAACACCTATTAGGGGTGTCCTGAGTCGGGAAAAGTAAAAAACCACTTCATTCGCTGATCAGAGCTTTCCCTGAGGAGTTAGACCAAAGTGTATCTCAGAATTGGCGAAAGAACTCAATTCAACCAGAAAGTGTTACTTTTGAACCAAAGCTCAGATTAAAACAACAAACACCTATTAGGGGTGTCCTGACTCAGGAAAAGTAAAAAACCACTTCATTCGCTGATCAGAGCTTTCCCTGAGGAGTTAGACCAAACCGTATCTCAGAATTGGCGAAAGACCTCAATTCAACCAGAAAGTGTTACTTTTGAACCAAAGCTCTGATTTGTAAGGGTTAGGGTTAGGGTTAGGGTTAGGGTCAGGGTCAGGGTCAGGGTCAGGGTCAGGGTCAGGGTTAGGGTTAGGGTTAGGGTTAGGGTTAGGGTTAGGGTTAGGGTTAGGGTTAGGGTTAGGGTTAGGGTTAGGGTTAGGGTTAGGGTTAGGGTTAGGGTTAGGGTTAGGGTTAGGGTTAGGGTTAGGGTTAGGGTTAGGGTTAGGGTTAGGGTTAGGGTTAGGGTTAGGGTTAGGGTTAGATTCAAACATCAAAAAACAAACACCTATTAGGGGTGTCCTGAGTTGGGAAAGCTAAGAAAACACTTCATTCGCTGAGCAGAGCTTTCCCTGAGGAGTTAGACCAAAGTGTATCTCAGAATTGGCGAAAGAACTCAATTCAACCAGAAAGTGTTACTTTTGAACCAAAGCTCAGATTAAAACAACAAACACCTATTCGGGGTGTCCTGAGTCGGGAAAAGTAAAAAACCACTTCATTCGCTGATCAGTGCTTTCCCTGAGGAGTTAGACCAAACCGTATCTCAGAATTGGCGAAAGAACTCAATTCAACCAGAAAGTGTTACTTTTGAACCAAAACTCTGATTTGTAAGGGTTAGGATTAGGGTTAGGGTTAGGGTTAGGGTTAGGGTTAGGGTTAGGGTTAGGGTTAGGGTTAGGGTTAGGGTTAGGGTTAGGGTTAGGGTTAGGGTTAGGGTTAGGGTTAGGGTTAGGGTTAGGGTTAGGGTTAGGGTTAGGGTTAGGGTTAGGGTTAGGGTTAGGTTCAGGGTAAGGGTTGGGTTAGGGTTAGGGTTAGGGTTAGGGTTAGATTCAAACATCAAAAAACAAAGACCTATTAGGGGTGTCCTGAGTTGGGAAAGCTAAGAAACCACTTCATTCGCTGAGCAGAGCTTTCCCTGACGAGTTAGACCAAACCGTATCTCAGAATTGGCGAAAGAACTCAATTCAACCAGAAAGTGTTACTTTTGAACCAAAGCTCAGATTTGAACAACAAACATCTATTAGGGGTATCCTGAGTCGAGAAAGCTAAAAAACCACTCCGTTTGGTGATCAGAGCTTTCCCTGAGGAGTTAGACCAAAGTGTATCTCAGAATTGGCAAAAGAACTCAATTCAACCAGAAAGTGTTACTTTTGAACCAAAGCTCAGATTAAAACAACAAACCCCTATTAGGGGTGACCTGAGTCGGGAAAAGTAAAAAACCACTTCATTCGCTGATCAGAGCTTTCCCTGAGCAGTTAGACCAAACCGTATCTCAGAATTGGCGAAAGAACTCAATTCAACCAGAAAGTGTTACTTTTGAACCAAAGCTCAGATTTGAACAACAAACACCTATTAGGGGTGTCCTGAGTCGGGAAAGGTAAAAAACCACTTCATTCGCTGATCAGAGCTTTCCCTGAGGAGTTAGACCAAACCGTATCTCAGAATTGGCGAAAGAACTCAATTCAACCAGAAAGTGTTACTTTTGAACCAAAGCTCAGATTTGAACAACAAACATCTATTAGGGGTATCCTGAGTCGAGAAAAGTAAAAACCCACTTCATTCGCTGAGCAGAGCTTTCCCTGAGGAGTTAGACCAAACCGTATCTCAGAATTGGCGAAAGAACTCAATTCAACCAGAAAGTGTTACTTTTGAACCAAAACTCTGATTTGTAAGGGTTAGGATTAGGGTTAGGGTTAGGGTTAGGGTTAGGGTTAGGGTTAGGGTTAGGGTTAGGGTTAGGGTTAGGGTTAGGGTTAGGGTTAGGGTTAGGGTTAGGGTTAGGGTTAGGGTTAGGGTTAGGGTTAGGGTCAGGGTTAGGGTTGGGTTAGGGTTAGGGTTAGGGTTAGATTCAAACATCAAAAAACAAAGACCTATTAGGGGTGTCCTGAGTTGGGAAAGCTAAGAAACCACTTCATTCGCTGAGCAGAGCTTTCCCTGACGAGTTAGACCAAACCGTATCTCAGAATTGGCGAAAGAACTCAATTCAACCAGAAAGTGTTCCTTTTGAACCAAAGCTGAGATTTGAACAACAAACCTCTATTAGGGGTATCCTGAGTCGAGAAAAGTAAAAAACCACTTCATTTGCTGATCAGAGCTTTCCCTGAGGAGTTAGACCAAAGCGTATCTCAGAATTGGCGAAAGAACTCAATTCAACCAGAAAGTGTTACTTTTGAACCAAAACTCTGATTTGTAAGGGTTAGGATTAGGGTTAGGGTTAGGGTTAGGGTTAGGGTTAGGGTTAGGGTTAGGGTTAGGGTTAGGCTTAGGGTTAGGGTCAGGGTTAGGGTTGGGTTAGGGTTAGGGTTAGGGTTAGATTCAAACATCAAAAAACAAAGACCTATTAGGGGTGTCCTGAGTTGGGAAAGCTAAGAAACCACTTCATTCGCTGAGCAGAGCTTTCCCTGACGAGTTAGACCAAACCGTATCTCAGAATTGGCGAAAGAACTCAATTCAACCAGAAAGTGTTACTTTTGAACCAAAGCTCAGATTTGAACAACAAACATCTATTAGGGGTATCCTGAGTCGAGAAAGCTAAAAAACCACTCCGTTTGGTGATCAGAGCTTTCCCTGAGGAGTTAGACCAAAGTGTATCTCAGAATTGGCAAAAGAACTCAATTCAACCAGAAAGTGTTACTTTTGAACCAAAGCTCAGATTAAAACAACAAACCCCTATTAGGGGTGACCTGAGTCGGGAAAAGTAAAAAACCACTTCATTCGCTGATCAGAGCTTTCCCTGAGCAGTTAGACCAAACCGTATCTCAGAATTGGCGAAAGAACTCAATTCAACCAGAAAGTGTTACTTTTGAACCAAAGCTCAGATTTGAACAACAAACACCTATTAGGGGTGTCCTGAGTCGGGAAAGGTAAAAAACCACTTCATTCGCTGATCAGAGCTTTCCCTGAGGAGTTAGACCAAACCGTATCTCAGAATTGGCGAAAGAACTCAATTCAACCAGAAAGTGTTACTTTTGAACCAAAGCTCAGATTTGAACAACAAACATCTATTAGGGGTATCCTGAGTCGAGAAAAGTAAAAACCCACTTCATTCGCTGAGCAGAGCTTTCCCTGAGGAGTTAGACCAAACCATATCTCAGAATTGGCGAAAGAACTCAATTCAACCAGAAAGTGTTACCTTTGAACCAAAGCTCAGATTTGAACAACAAACATCTATTAGGGGTATCCTGAGTCTCGAAAAGTAAAAAACCACTTCATTCGCTGATCAGAGCTTTCCCTGAGGAGTTAGACCAAAGTGTATCTCAGAATTGGCGAAAGAACTCAATTCAACCAGAAAGTGTTACTTTTGAACCAAAGCTCAGATTAAAACAACAAACACCTATTAGGGGTGTCCTGAGTCGGGAAAAGTAAAAAAACCACTTCATTCGCTGATCAGAGCTTTCCCTGAGGAGTTAGACCAAAGTGTATCTCAGAATTGGTGAAAGAACTCAATTCAACCAGAAAGTGTTACTTTTGAACCAAAGCTCAGATTTCTAAGGGTTAGGGTTAGGGTTAGGGTTAGGGTTAGGGTTAGGGTTAGGGTTAGGGTTAGGGTTAGGGTTAGGGTTAGGGTTAGGGTTAGGGTTAGGGTTAGGGTTAGGGTTAGGGTTAGGGTTAGGGTTAGGGTTAGGGTTAGGGTTAGGGTTAGGGTTAGGGTTAGGGTTAGGGTTAGGGTTAGGGTTAGGGTTAGGGTTAGGGTTAGGGTTAGGGTTAGATTCAAACATCAAAAAACAAACACCTATTAGGGGTGTCCTGAGTTGGGAAAGCGGGGAAAACACTTCATTCGCTGAGCAGAGCTTTCCCTGAGGAGTTAGACCAAACCGTATCTCAGAATTGGCGAAAGAACTCAATTCAACCAGAAAGTGTTACTTTTGAACCAAAGCTCAGATTAAAACAACAAACACCTATTAGGGGTGTCCTGAGTCGGGAAAAGTAAAAAACCACTTCATTCGCTGATCAGAGCTTTCCCTGAGGAGTTAGACCAAAGTGTATCTCAGAATTGGCGAAAGAACTCAATTCAACCAGAAAGTGTTACTTTTGAACCAAAGCTCAGATTAAAACAACAAACACCTATTAGGGGTGTCCTGACTCAGGAAAAGTAAAAAACCACTTCATTCGCTGATCAGAGCTTTCCCTGAGGAGTTAGACCAAACCGTATCTCAGAATTGGCGAAAGACCTCAATTCAACCAGAAAGTGTTACTTTTGAACCAAAACTCTGATTTGTAAGGGTTAGGGTTAGGGTTAGGGTTAGGGTTAGGGTTAGGGTTAGGGTTAGGGTTAGGGTTAGGGTTAGGGTTAGGGTTAGGGTTAGGGTTAGGGTCAGGGTTAGGGTTGGGTTAGGGTTAGGGTTAGGGTTAGATTCAAACATCAAAAAACAAAGACCTATTAGGGGTGTCCTGAGTTGGGAAAGCTAAGAAACCACTTCATTCGCTGAGCAGAGCTTTCCCTGACGAGTTAGACCAAACCGTATCTCAGAATTGGCGAAAGAACTCAATTCAACCAGAAAGTGTTACTTTTGAACCAAAGCTCAGATTTGAACAACAAACATCTATTAGGGGTATCCTGAGTCGAGAAAGCTAAAAAACCACTCCGTTTGGTGATCAGAGCTTTCCCTGAGGAGTTAGACCAAAGTGTATCTCAGAATTGGCAAAAGAACTCAATTCAACCAGAAAGTGTTACTTTTGAACCAAAGCTCAGATTAAAACAACAAACCCCTATTAGGGGTGACCTGAGTCGGGAAAAGTAAAAAACCACTTCATTCGCTGATCAGAGCTTTCCCTGAGCAGTTAGACCAAACCGTATCTCAGAATTGGCGAAAGAACTCAATTCAACCAGAAAGTGTTACTTTTGAACCAAAGCTCAGATTTGAACAACAAACACCTATTAGGGGTGTCCTGAGTCGGGAAAGGTAAAAAACCACTTCATTCGCTGATCAGAGCTTTCCCTGAGGAGTTAGACCAAACCGTATCTCAGAATTGGCGAAAGAACTCAATTCAACCAGAAAGTGTTACTTTTGAACCAAAGCTCAGATTTGAACAACAAACATCTATTAGGGGTATCCTGAGTCGAGAAAAGTAAAAACCCACTTCATTCGCTGAGCAGAGCTTTCCCTGAGGAGTTAGACCAAACCATATCTCAGAATTGGCGAAAGAACTCAATTCAACCAGAAAGTGTTACCTTTGAACCAAAGCTCAGATTTGAACAACAAACATCTATTAGGGGTATCCTGAGTCGAGAAAAGTAAAAAACCACTTCATTCGCTGATCAGAGCTTTCCCTGAGGAGTTAGACCAAAGTGTATCTCAGAATTGGCGAAAGAACTCAATTCAACCAGAAAGTGTTACTTTTGAACCAAAGCTCAGATTAAAACAACAAACACCTATTAGGGGTGTCCTGAGTCGGGAAAAGTAAAAAAACCACTTCATTCGCTGATCAGAGCTTTCCCTGAGGAGTTAGACCAAAGTGTATCTCAGAATTGGTGAAAGAACTCAATTCAACCAGAAAGTGTTACTTTTGAACCAAAGCTCAGATTTCTAAGGGTTAGGGTTAGGGTTAGGGTTAGGGTTAGGGTTAGGGTTAGGGTTAGGGTTAGGGTTAGGGTTAGGGTTAGGGTTAGGGTTAGGGTTAGGGTTAGGGTTAGGGTTAGGGTTAGGGTTAGGGTTAGGGTTAGGGTTAGGGTTAGGGTTAGGGTTAGGGTTAGGGTTAGGGTTAGGGTTAGGGTTAGGGTTAGGGTTAGGGTTAGGGTTAGGGTTAGATTCAAACATCAAAAAACAAACACCTATTAGGGGTGTCCTGAGTTGGGAAAGCGGGGAAAACACTTCATTCGCTGAGCAGAGCTTTCCCTGAGGAGTTAGACCAAACCGTATCTCAGAATTGGCGAAAGAACTCAATTCAACCAGAAAGTGTTACTTTTGAACCAAAGCTCAGATTAAAACAACAAACACCTATTAGGGGTGTCCTGAGTCGGGAAAAGTAAAAAACCACTTCATTCGCTGATCAGAGCTTTCCCTGAGGAGTTAGACCAAAGTGTATCTCAGAATTGGCGAAAGAACTCAATTCAACCAGAAAGTGTTACTTTTGAACCAAAGCTCAGATTAAAACAACAAACACCTATTAGGGGTGTCCTGACTCAGGAAAAGTAAAAAACCACTTCATTCGCTGATCAGAGCTTTCCCTGAGGAGTTAGACCAAACCGTATCTCAGAATTGGCGAAAGACCTCAATTCAACCAGAAAGTGTTACTTTTGAACCAAAACTCTGATTTGTAAGGGTTAGGGTTAGGGTTAGGGTTAGGGTTAGGGTTAGGGTTAGGGTTAGGGTTAGGGTTAGGGTTAGGGTTAGGGTTAGGGTTAGGGTCAGGGTTAGGGTTGGGTTAGGGTTAGGGTTAGGGTTAGATTCAAACATCAAAAAACAAAGACCTATTAGGGGTGTCCTGAGTTGGGAAAGCTAAGAAACCACTTCATTCGCTGAGCAGAGCTTTCCCTGACGAGTTAGACCAAACCGTATCTCAGAATTGGCGAAAGAACTCAATTCAACCAGAAAGTGTTACTTTTGAACCAAAGCTCAGATTTGAACAACAAACATCTATTAGGGGTATCCTGAGTCGAGAAAGCTAAAAAACCACTCCGTTTGGTGATCAGAGCTTTCCCTGAGGAGTTAGACCAAAGTGTATCTCAGAATTGGCAAAAGAACTCAATTCAACCAGAAAGTGTTACTTTTGAACCAAAGCTCAGATTAAAACAACAAACCCCTATTAGGGGTGACCTGAGTCGGGAAAAGTAAAAAACCACTTCATTCGCTGATCAGAGCTTTCCCTGAGCAGTTAGACCAAACCGTATCTCAGAATTGGCGAAAGAACTCAATTCAACCAGAAAGTGTTACTTTTGAACCAAAGCTCAGATTTGAACAACAAACACCTATTAGGGGTGTCCTGAGTCGGGAAAGGTAAAAAACCACTTCATTCGCTGATCAGAGCTTTCCCTGAGGAGTTAGACCAAACCGTATCTCAGAATTGGCGAAAGAACTCAATTCAACCAGAAAGTGTTACTTTTGAACCAAAGCTCAGATTTGAACAACAAACATCTATTAGGGGTATCCTGAGTCGAGAAAAGTAAAAACCCACTTCATTCGCTGAGCAGAGCTTTCCCTGAGGAGTTAGACCAAACCATATCTCAGAATTGGCGAAAGAACTCAATTCAACCAGAAAGTGTTACCTTTGAACCAAAGCTCAGATTTGAACAACAAACATCTATTAGGGGTATCCTGAGTCGAGAAAAGTAAAAAACCACTTCATTCGCTGATCAGAGCTTTCCCTGAGGAGTTAGACCAAAGTGTATCTCAGAATTGGCGAAAGAACTCAATTCAACCAGAAAGTGTTACTTTTGAACCAAAGCTCAGATTAAAACAACAAACACCTATTAGGGGTGTCCTGAGTCGGGAAAAGTAAAAAAACCACTTCATTCGCTGATCAGAGCTTTCCCTGAGGAGTTAGACCAAAGTGTATCTCAGAATTGGTGAAAGAACTCAATTCAACCAGAAAGTGTTACTTTTGAACCAAAGCTCAGATTTCTAAGGGTTAGGGTTAGGGTTAGGGTTAGGGTTAGGGTTAGGGTTAGGGTTAGGGTTAGGGTTAGGGTTAGGGTTAGGGTTAGGGTTAGGGTTAGGGTTAGGGTTAGGGTTAGGGTTAGGGTTAGGGTTAGGGTTAGGGTTAGGGTTAGGGTTAGGGTTAGGGTTAGGGTTAGGGTTAGGGTTAGGGTTAGGGTTAGATTCAAACATCAAAAAACAAACACCTATTAGGGGTGTCCTGAGTTGGGAAAGCTAGGAAAACACTTCATTCGCTGAGCAGAGCTTTCCCTGAGGAGTTAGACCAAACCGTATCTCAGAATTGGCGAAAGAACTCAATTCAACCAGAAAGTGTTACTTTTGAACCAAAGCTCAGATTAAAACAACAAACACCTATTAGGGGTGTCCTGAGTCAGGAAAAGTAAAAAACCACTTCATTCGCTGATCAGAGCTTTCCCTGAGGAGTTAGACCAAAGTGTATCTCAGAATTGGCGAAAGAACTCAATTCAACCAGAAAGTGTTACTTTTGAACCAAAGCTCAGATTAAAACAACAAACACCTATTAGGGGTGTCCTGAGTCAGGAAAAGTAAAAAACCACTTCATTCGCTGATCAGAGCTTTCCCTGAGGAGTTAGACCAAACCGTATCTCAGAATTGGCGAAAGAACTCAATTGAACCAGAAAGTGTTACTTTTGAACCAAAGCTCAGATTTCTAAAAGTTAGGGTTAGGGTTAGGGTTAGGGTTAGGGTTAGGGTTAGGGTTAGGGTTAGGGTTAGGGTTAGGGTTAGGGTTAGGGTTAGGGTTAGGGTTAGGGTTAGCGTTAGGGTTAGGGTTAGGGTTAGGGTTAGGGTTAGGGTTAGGGTTAGGGTTAGGGTTAGGGTTAGGGTTAGGGTTAGGGTTAGGGTTAGGGTTAGGGTTAGGGTTAGGGTTAGGGTTAGGGTTAGGGTTAGGGTTAGGGTTAGGGTTAGGGTTAGGGTTAGGATTAGATTCAAACATCAAAAAACAAACACCTATTAGGTGTGTCCTGAGTTGGGAAAGCTAAGAAAACACTTCATTCGCTGAGCAGAGCTTTCCCTGAGGAGTTAGACCAAACCATATCTCAGAATTGGTGAAAGAACTCAATTCAACCAGAAAGTGTTCCTTTTGAACCAAAGCTGAGATTTGAACAACAAACCTCTATTAGGGGTATCCTGAGTCGAGAAAAGTAAAAAACCACTTCATTTGCTGATCAGAGCTTTCCCTGAGGAGTTAGACCAAAGCGTATCTCAGAATTGGCAAAAGAACTCAATTCAACCAGAAAGTGTTACTTTTGAACCAAAGCTCAGATTAAAACAACAAACCCCTATTAGGGGTGACCTGAGTCGGGAAAAGTAAAAAACCACTTCATTCGCTGATCAGAGCTTTCCCTGAGCAGTTAGACCAAACCGTATCTCAGAATTGGCGAAAGAACTGAATTCAACCAGAAAGTGTTACTTTTGAACCAAAGCTCAGATTTGAACAACAAAAATCTATTAGGGGTATCCTGAGTCGAGAAAAGTAAAAACCCACTTCATTCGCTGAGCAGAGCTTTCCCTGAGGAGTTAGACCAAACCGTATCTCAGAATTGGCGAAAGAACTCAATTCAACCAGAAAGTGTTACCTTTGAACCAAAGCTCAGATTTGAACAACAAACATCTATTAGGGGTATCCTGAGTCGAGAAAAGTAAAAAACCACTTCATTCGCTGATCAGAGCTTTCCCTGAGGAGTTAGACCAAAGTGTATCTCAGAATTGGTAAAAGAACTCAATTCAACCAGAAAGTGTTACTTTTGAACCAAAGCTCAGATTAAAACAAGAAAAACCTATTAGGGGTGTCCTGAGTCGGGAAAAGTAAAAAAAACCACTTCATTCGCTGATCAGAGCTTTCCCTGAGGAGTTAGACCAAAGTGTATCTCAGAATTTGCGAAAGAACTCAATTCAACCAGAAAGTGTTACTTTTGAACCAAAGCTCAGATTTCTAAAAGTTAGGGTTAGGGTTAGGGTTAGGGTTAGGGTTAGGGTTAGGGTTAGGGTTAGGGTTAGGGTTAGGGTTAGGGTTAGGGTTAGGGTTAGGGTTAGGGTTAGGGTTAGGGTTAGGGTTAGGGTTAGGGTTAGGGTTAGGGTTAGGGTTAGGGTTAGGGTTAGGGTTAGGGTTAGGGTTAGGGTTAGGGTTAGGGTTAGGGTTAGGGTTAGGGTTAGGGTTAGGGTTAGGGTTAGGGTTAGGGTTAGATTCAAACATCAAAAAACAAAGACCTATTAGGGGTGTCCTGAGTTGGGAAAGCTAAGAAACCACTTCATTCGCTGAGCAGAGCTTTCCCTGAGGAGTTAGACCAAACATTATCTCAGAATTGGCGAAAGAACTCAATTCAACCAGAAAGTGTTACTTTTGAACCAAAGCTCAGATTTGAACAACAAACATCTATTAGGGGTATACTGAGTCGAGAAAAGTAAAAACCCACTTCATTCGCTGAGCAGAGCTTTCCCTGAGGAGTTAGACCAAACCGTATCTCAGAATTGGCGAAAGAACTCAATTCAACCAGAAAGTGTTACTTTTGAACCAAAGCTCAGATTTGAACAACAAACATCTATTAGGGGTATCCTGAGTCGAGAAAAGTAAAAAACCACTTCATTCGCTGATCAGAGCTTTCCCTGAGGAGTTAGACCAAAGTGTATCTCAGAATTGGCGAAAGAACTCAATTCAACCAGAAAGTGTTACTTTTGAACCAAAGCTCAGATTAAAACAACAAACACCTATTAGGGGTGTCCTGAGTCGGGAAAAGTAAAAAACCACTTCATTCGCTGATCAGAGCTTTCCCTGAGGAGTTAGACCAAACCGTATCTCAGAATTGGCGAAAGAACTCAATTCAACCAGAAAGTGTTCCTTTTGAACCAAAGCTGAGATTTGAACAACAAACCTCTATTAGGGGTATCCTGAGTCGAGAAAAGTAAAAAACCACTTCATTTGCTGATCAGAGCTTTCCCTGAGGAGTTAGACCAAAGCGTATCTCAGAATTGGCGAAAGAACTCAATTCAACCAGAAAGTGTTACTTTTGAACCAAAACTCTGATTTGTAAGGGTTAGGATTAGGGTTAGGGTTAGGGTTAGGGTTAGGGTTAGGGTTAGGGTTAGGGTTAGGGTTAGGGTTAGGGTCAGGGTTAGGGTTGGGTTAGGGTTAGGGTTAGGGTTAGATTCAAACATCAAAAAACAAAGACCTATTAGGGGTGTCCTGAGTTGGGAAAGCTAAGAAACCACTTCATTCGCTGAGCAGAGCTTTCCCTGACGAGTTAGACCAAACCGTATCTCAGAATTGGCGAAAGAACTCAATTCAACCAGAAAGTGTTACTTTTGAACCAAAGCTCAGATTTGAACAACAAACATCTATTAGGGGTATCCTGAGTCGAGAAAGCTAAAAAACCACTCCGTTTGGTGATCAGAGCTTTCCCTGAGGAGTTAGACCAAAGTGTATCTCAGAATTGGCAAAAGAACTCAATTCAACCAGAAAGTGTTACTTTTGAACCAAAGCTCAGATTAAAACAACAAACCCCTATTAGGGGTGACCTGAGTCGGGAAAAGTAAAAAACCACTTCATTCGCTGATCAGAGCTTTCCCTGAGCAGTTAGACCAAACCGTATCTCAGAATTGGCGAAAGAACTCAATTCAACCAGAAAGTGTTACTTTTGAACCAAAGCTCAGATTTGAACAACAAACACCTATTAGGGGTGTCCTGAGTCGGGAAAGGTAAAAAACCACTTCATTCGCTGATCAGAGCTTTCCCTGAGGAGTTAGACCAAACCGTATCTCAGAATTGGCGAAAGAACTCAATTCAACCAGAAAGTGTTACTTTTGAACCAAAGCTCAGATTTGAACAACAAACATCTATTAGGGGTATCCTGAGTCGAGAAAAGTAAAAACCCACTTCATTCGCTGAGCAGAGCTTTCCCTGAGGAGTTAGACCAAACCATATCTCAGAATTGGCGAAAGAACTCAATTCAACCAGAAAGTGTTACCTTTGAACCAAAGCTCAGATTTGAACAACAAACATCTATTAGGGGTATCCTGAGTCGAGAAAAGTAAAAAACCACTTCATTCGCTGATCAGAGCTTTCCCTGAGGAGTTAGACCAAAGTGTATCTCAGAATTGGCGAAAGAACTCAATTCAACCAGAAAGTGTTACTTTTGAACCAAAGCTCAGATTAAAACAACAAACCCCTATTAGGGGTGACCTGAGTCGGGAAAAGTAAAAAACCACTTCATTCGCTGATCAGAGCTTTCCCTGAGCAGTTAGACCAAACCGTATCTCAGAATTGGCGAAAGAACTCAATTCAACCAGAAAGTGTTACTTTTGAACCAAAGCTCAGATTTGAACAACAAACACCTATTAGGGGTGTCCTGAGTCGGGAAAGGTAAAAAACCACTTCATTCGCTGATCAGAGCTTTCCCTGAGGAGTTAGACCAAACCGTATCTCAGAATTGGCGAAAGAACTCAATTCAACCAGAAAGTGTTACTTTTGAACCAAAGCTCAGATTTGAACAACAAACATCTATTAGGGGTATCCTGAGTCGAGAAAAGTAAAAACCCACTTCATTCGCTGAGCAGAGCTTTCCCTGAGGAGTTAGACCAAACCATATCTCAGAATTGGCGAAAGAACTCAATTCAACCAGAAAGTGTTACCTTTGAACCAAAGCTCAGATTTGAACAACAAACATCTATTAGGGGTATCCTGAGTCGAGAAAAGTAAAAAACCACTTCATTCGCTGATCAGAGCTTTCCCTGAGGAGTTAGACCAAAGTGTATCTCAGAATTGGCGAAAGAACTCAATTCAACCAGAAAGTGTTACTTTTGAACCAAAGCTCAGATTAAAACAACAAACACCTATTAGGGGTGTCCTGAGTCGGGAAAAGTAAAAAAACCACTTCATTCGCTGATCAGAGCTTTCCCTGAGGAGTTAGACCAAAGTGTATCTCAGAATTGGTGAAAGAACTCAATTCAACCAGAAAGTGTTACTTTTGAACCAAAGCTCAGATTTCTAAGGGTTAGGGTTAGGGTTAGGGTTAGGGTTAGGGTTAGGGTTAGGGTTAGGGTTAGGGTTAGGGTTAGGGTTAGGGTTAGGGTTAGGGTTAGGGTTAGGGTTAGGGTTAGGGTTAGGGTTAGGGTTAGGGTTAGGGTTAGGGTTAGGGTTAGGGTTAGGGTTAGGGTTAGGGTTAGGGTTAGGGTTAGATTCAAACATCAAAAAACAAACACCTATTAGGGGTGTCCTGAGTTGGGAAAGCTAGGAAAACACTTCATTCGCTGAGCAGAGCTTTCCCTGAGGAGTTAGACCAAACCGTATCTCAGAATTGGCGAAAGAACTCAATTCAACCAGAAAGTGTTACTTTTGAACCAAAGCTCAGATTAAAACAACAAACACCTATTAGGGGTGTCCTGAGTCAGGAAAAGTAAAAAACCACTTCATTCGCTGATCAGAGCTTTCCCTGAGGAGTTAGACCAAAGTGTATCTCAGAATTGGCGAAAGAACTCAATTCAACCAGAAAGTGTTACTTTTGAACCAAAGCTCAGATTAAAACAACAAACACCTATTAGGGGTGTCCTGAGTCAGGAAAAGTAAAAAACCACTTCATTCGCTGATCAGAGCTTTCCCTGAGGAGTTAGACCAAACCGTATCTCAGAATTGGCGAAAGAACTCAATTCAACCAGAAAGTGTTACTTTTGAACCAAAGCTCAGATTTCTAAAAGTTAGGGTTAGGGTTAGGGTTAGGGTTAGGGTTAGGGTTAGGGTTAGGGTTAGGGTTAGGGTTAGGGTTAGGGTTAGGGTTAGGGTTAGGGTTAGGGTTAGGGTTAGGGTTAGGGTTAGGGTTAGCGTTAGCGTTAGGGTTAGGGTTAGGGTTAGGGTTAGGGTTAGGGTTAGGGTTAGGGTTAGGGTTAGGGTTAGGGTTAGGGTTAGGGTTAGGGTTAGGGTTAGGGTTAGGGTTAGGGTTAGGGTTAGGGTTAGGGTTAGGGTTAGATTCAAACATCAAAAAACAAACACCTATTAGGTGTGTCCTGAGTTGGGAAAGCTAAGAAAACACTTCATTCGCTGAGCAGAGCTTTCCCTGAGGAGTTAGACCAAACCATATCTCAGAATTGGTGAAAGAACTCAATTCAACCAGAAAGTGTTCCTTTTGAACCAAAGCTGAGATTTGAACAACAAACCTCTATTAGGGGTATCCTGAGTCGAGAAAAGTAAAAAACCACTTCATTTGCTGATCAGAGCTTTCCCTGAGGAGTTAGACCAAAGCGTATCTCAGAATTGGCGAAAGAACTCAATTCAACCAGAAAGTGTTACTTTTGAACCAAAGCTCAGATTAAAACAACAAACACCTATTAGGGTTGTCCTGAGTCGGGAAAAGTAAAAAACCACTTCATTCGCTGATCAGAGCTTTCCCTGAGGAGTTAGACCAAACCGTATCTCAGAATTGGCGAAAGAACTCAATTCAACCAGAAAGTGTTACTTTTGAACCAAAGCTCTGATTTGTAAGGGTTAGGGTTAGGGTTAGGGTTAGGGTTAGGGTTAGGGTTAGGGTTAGGGTTAGGGTTAGGGTTAGGGTTAGGGTTAGGGTTAGGGTTAGGGTTAGGGTTAGGGTTAGGGTTAGGGTTAGGGTTAGGGTTAGGGTTAGGGTTAGGGTTAGGGTTAGGGTTAGGGTTAGGGTTAGGGTTAGGGTTAGGGTTAGGGTTAGGGTTAGGGTTAGGATTAGATTCAAACATCAAAAAACAAACACCTATTAGGTGTGTCCTGAGTTGGGAAAGCTAAGAAAACACTTCATTCGCTGAGCAGAGCTTTCCCTGAGGAGTTAGACCAAAGTGTATCTCAGAATTGGTGAAAGAACTCAATTCAACCAGAAAGTGTTCCTTTTGAACCAAAGCTGAGATTTGAACAACAAACCTCTATTAGGGGTATCCTGAGTCGAGAAAAGTAAAAAACCACTTCATTTGCTGATCAGAGCTTTCCCTGAGGAGTTAGACCAAAGCGTATCTCAGAATTGGCGAAAGAACTCAATTCAACCAGAAAGTGTTACTTTTGAACCAAAGCTCAGATTAAAACAACAAACACCTATTAGGGTTGTCCTGAGTCGGGAAAAGTAAAAAACCACTTCATTCGCTGATCAGAGCTTTCCCTGAGGAGTTAGACCAAACCGTATCTCAGAATTGGCGAAAGAACTCAATTCAACCAGAAAGTGTTACTTTTGAACCAAAGCTCTGATTTGTAAGGGTTAGGGTTAGGGTTAGGGTTAGGGTTAGGGTTAGGGTTAGGGTTAGGGTTAGGGTTAGGGTTAGGGTTAGGGTTAGGGTTAGGGTTAGGGTTAGGGTTAGGGTTAGGGTTAGGGTTAGGGTTAGGGTTAGGGTTAGGGTTAGGGTTGGGGTTGGGGTTGGGGTTGGGGTTGGGGTTAGGGTTAGGGTTAGGGTTAGAGTCAAACATCAAAAAACAAACACCTATTAGGGGTGTCCTGAGTTGGGAAAGCTAAGAAAACACTTCATTCGCTGAGCAGAGCTTTCCCTGAGGAGTTAGACCAAAGTGTATCTCAGAATTGGCGAAAGAACTCAATTCAACCAGAAAGTGTTCCTTTTGAACCAAAGCTGAGATTTGAACAACAAACCTCTATTAGGGGTATCCTGAGTCGAGAAAAGTAAAAAACCACTTCATTTGCTGATCAGAGCTTTCCCTGAGGAGTTAGACCAAAGTGTATCTCAGAATTGGCGAAAGAACTCAATTCAACCAGAAAGTGTTACTTTTGAACCAAAGCTCAGATTAAAACAACAAACACCTATTAGGGGTGTCCTGAGTCGGGAAAAGTAAAAAACCACTTCATTCGCTGATCAGTGCTTTCCCTGAGGAGTTAGACCAAACCGTATCTCAGAATTGGCGAAAGAACTCAATTCAACCAGAAAGTGTTACTTTTGAACCAAAGCTCTGATTTGTAAGGGTTAGGATTAGGGTTAGGGTTAGGGTTAGGGTTAGGGTTAGGGTTAGGGTTAGGGTTAGGGTTAGGGTTAGGGTTAGGGTTAGATTCAAACATCAAAAAACAAAGACCTATTAGGGGTGTCCTGAGTTGGGAAAGCTAAGAAACCACTTCATTCGCTGATCAGAGCTTTCCCTGAGGAGTTAGACCAAAGTGTATCTCAGAATTGGCGAAAGAACTCAATTCAACCAGAAAGTGTTACTTTTGAACAAAAGCTCAGATTTCTAAGGGTTAGGGTTAGGGTTAGGGTTAGGGTTAGGGTTAGGGTTAGGGTTAGGGTTAGGGTTAGGGTTAGGGTTAGGGTTAGGGTTAGATTCAAACATCAAAAAACAAACACCTATTAGGGGTGTCCTGAGTTGGGAAAGCTAAGAAAACACTTCATTCGTTGAGCAGAGCTTTCCCTGAGGAGTTAGACCAAAGTGTATCTCAGAATTGGCGAAAGAACTCAATTCAACCAGAAAGTGTTACTTTTGAACCAAAGCTCAGATTTGAACAACAAACATCTATTAGGGGTATCCTGAGTCGACAAAAGTAAAAAAACCACTTCATTCGCTCATCAGAGCTTTCCCTGAGGAGTTAGACCAAACCGTATCTCAGAATTGGCAAAAGAACTCAATTCAACCAGAAAGTGTTAGTTTTGAACCAAAGCTCAGATTTGAACAACAAACACCTATTAGGGTTGTCCTGAGTCGGGAAAAGTAAAAAACCACTTCATTCGCTGATCAGAGCTTTCCCTGAGGAGTTAGACCAAACCGTATCTCAGAATTGGCGAAAGAACTCAATTCAACCAGAAAGTGTTACTTTTGAACCAAAGCTCTGATTTGTAAGGGTTAGGGTTAGGGTTAGGGTTAGGGTTAGGGTTAGGGTTAGGGTTAGGGTTAGGGTTAGGGTTAGGGTTGGGGTTGGGGTTGGGGTTGGGGTTGGGGTTGGGGTTGGGGTTAGGGTTAGGGTTAGGGTTAGAGTCAAACATCAAAAAACAAACACCTATTAGGGGTGTCCTGAGTTGGGAAAGCTAAGAAAACACTTCATTCGCTGAACAGAGCTTTCCCTGAGGAGTTAGACCAAAGTGTATCTCAGAATTGGCGAAAGAACTCAATTCAACCAGAAAGTGTTCCTTTTGAACCAAAGCTGAGATTTGAACAACAAACCTCTATTAGGGGTATCCTGAGTCGAGAAAAGTAAAAAACCACTTCATTTGCTGATCAGAGCTTTCCCTGAGGAGTTAGACCAAAGTGTATCTCAGAATTGGCGAAAGAACTCAATTCAACCAGAAAGTGTTACTTTTGAACCAAAGCTCAGATTAAAACAACAAACACCTATTAGGGGTGTCCTGAGTCGGGAAAAGTAAAAAACCACTTCATTCGCTGATCAGTGCTTTCCCTGAGGAGTTAGACCAAACCGTATCTCAGAATTGGCGAAAGAACTCAATTCAACCAGAAAGTGTTACTTTTGAACCAAAGCTCTGATTTGTAAGGGTTAGGATTAGGGTTAGGGTTAGGGTTAGGGTTAGGGTTAGGGTTAGGGTTAGGGTTAGGGTTAGGGTTAGGGTTAGGGTTAGGGTTAGGGTTAGATTCAAACATCAAAAAACAAAGACCTATTAGGGGTGTCCTGAGTTGGGAAAGCTAAGAAACCACTTCATTCGCTGATCAGAGCTTTCCCTGAGGAGTTAGACCAAAGTGTATCTCAGAATTGGCGAAAGAACTCAATTCAACCAGAAAGTGTTACTTTTGAACCAAAGCTCAGATTTCTAAGGGTTAGGGTTAGGGTTAGGGTTAGGGTTAGGGTTAGGGTTAGGGTTAGGGTTAGGGTTAGGGTTAGATTCAAACATCAAAAAACAAACACCTATTAGGGGTGTCCTGAGTTGGGAAAGCTAAGAAAACACTTCATTCGTTGAGCAGAGCTTTCCCTGAGGAGTTAGACCAAAGTGTATCTCAGAATTGGCGAAAGAACTCAATTCAACCAGAAAGTGTTACTTTTGAACCAAAGCTCAGATTTCTAAGGGTTAGGGTTAGGGTTAGGGTTAGGGTTAGGGTTAGGGTTAGGGTTAGGGTTAGGGTTAGGGTTAGGGTTAGGGTTAGGGTTAGGGTTAGGGTTAGGGTTAGATTCAAACATCAAAAAACAAACACCTATTAGGGGTGTCCTGAGTTGGGAAAGCTAAGAAAACACTTCATTCGTTGAGCAGAGCTTTCCCTGAGGAGTTAGACCAAAGTGTATCTCAGAATTGGCGAAAGAACTCAATTCAACCAGAAAGTGTTACTTTTGAACCAAAGCTCAGATTTCTAAGGGTTAGGGTTAGGGTTAGGGTTAGGGTTAGGGTTAGGGTTAGGGTTAGGGTTAGGGTTAGGGTTAGATTCAAACATCAAAAAACAAACACCTATTAGGGGTGTCCTGAGTTGGGAAAGCTAAGAAAACACTTCATTCGTTGAGCAGAGCTTTCCCTGAGGAGTTAGACCAAAGTGTATCTCAGAATTGGCGAAAGAACTCAATTCAACCAGAAAGTGTTACTTTTGAACCAAAGCTCAGATTTGAACAACAAACATCTATTAGGGGTATCCTGAGTCGACAAAAGTAAAAAAACCACTTCATTCGCTGATCAGAGCTTTCCCTGAGGAGTTAGACCAAACCGTATCTCAGAATTGGCAAAAGAACTCAATTCAACCAGAAAGTGTTACTTTTGAACCAAAGCTCAGATTTGAACAACAAACATCTATTAGGGGTGTCCTAAGTCGAGAAAGCTAAAAAACCACTCCGTTTGGTGATCAGAGCTTTCCCTGAGGAGTTAGACCAAACCGTATCTCAGAATTGGCTAAAGAACTCAATTCAACCAGAAAGTGTTACTTTTGAACCAAAGCTCAGATTTGAACAACAAACATCTATTAGGGGTATCCTGAATCGAGAAAAGTAAAAACCCACTTCATTCGCTGAGCAGAGCTTTCCCTGAGGAGTTAGACCAAACCGTATCTCAGAATTGGTGAAAGAACTCAATTCAACCAGAAAGTGTTACCTTTGAACCAAAGCTCAGATTTGAACAACAAACATCTATTAGGGGTATCCTGAGTCGAGAAAAGTAAAAAACCACTTCATTCGCTGATCAGAGCTTTCCCTGAGGAGTTAGACCAAAGTGTATCTCAGAATTGGCGAAAGAACTCAATTCAACCAGAAAGTGTTACTTTTGAAGCAAAGCTCAGATTAAAACAACAAACACCTATTAGGGCTGTCCTGAGTCGGGAAAAGTAAAAAAACCACTTCATTCGCTGATCAGAGCTTTCCCTGAGGAGTTAGACCAAAGTGTATCTCAGAATTGGCGAAAGAACTCAATTCAACCAGAAAGTGTTACTTTTGAACCAAAGCTCAGATTAAAACAACAAACCCCTATTAGGGGTGACCTGAGTCGGGAAAAGTAAAAAACCACTTCATTCGCTGATCAGAGCTTTCCCTGAGGAGTTAGACCAAAGTGTATCTCAGAATTGGCAAAAGAACTCAATTCAACCAGAAAGTGTTACTTTTGAACCAAAGCTCAGATTAAAACAACAAACCCCTATTAGGGGTGACCTGAGTCAGGAAAAGTAAAAAACCACTTCATTCGCTGATCAGAGCTTTCCCTGAGCAGTTAGACCAAACCGTATCTCAGAATTGGCGAAAGAACTCAATTCAACCAGAAAGTGTTACTTTTGAACCAAAGCTCAGATTTGAACAACAAACATCTATTAGGGGTATCCTGAGTCGAGAAAAGTAAAAACCCACTTCATTCGCTGAGCAGAGCTTTCCCTGAGGAGTTAGACCAAACCGTATCTCAGAATTGGCGAAAGAACTCAATTCAACCAGAAAGTGTTACCTTTGAACCAAAGCTCAGATTTGAACAACAAACATCTATTAGGGGTATCCTGAGTCGAGAAAAGTAAAAAACCACTTCATTCGCTGATCAGAGCTTTCCCTGAGGAGTTAGACCAAAGTGTATCTCAGAATTGGCAAAAGAACTCAATTCAACCAGAAAGTGTTACTTTTGAACCAAAGCTCAGATTAAAACAACAAACACCTATTAGGGGTGTCCTGAGTCGGGAAAAGTAAAAAAACCACTTCATTCGCTGATCAGAGCTTTCCCTGAGGAGTTAGACCAAAGTGTATCTCAGAATTGGCGAAAGAACTCAATTCAACCAGAAAGTGTTACTTTTGAACCAAAGCTCAGATTTCTAAAAGTTAGGGTTAGGGTTAGGGTTAGGGTTAGGGTTAGGGTTAGGGTTAGGGTTAGGGTTAGGGTTAGGGTTAGGGTTAGGGTTAGGGTTAGGGTTAGGGTTAGGGTTAGGGTTAGGGTTAGGGTTAGGGTTAGGGTTAGGGTTAGGGTTAGGGTTAGGGTTAGGGTTAGGGTTAGGGTTAGGGTTAGGGTTAGATTCAAACATCAAAAAACAAAGACCTATTAGGGGTGTCCTGAGTTGGGAAAGCTAAGAAACCACTTCATTCGCTGATCAGAGCTTTCCCTGAGGAGTTAGACCAAAGTGTATCTCAGAATTGGCGAAAGAACTCAATTCAACCAGAAAGTGTTACTTTTGAACCAAAGCTCAGATTTCTAAGGGTTAGGGTTAGGGTTAGGGTTAGGGTTAGAGTTAGGGTTAGGGTTAGGGTTAGGGTTAGGGTTAGGGTTAGGGTTAGATTCAAACATCAAAAAACAAACACCTATTAGGGGTGTCCTGAGTTGGGAAAGCTAAGAAAACACTTCATTCGTTGAGCAGAGCTTTCCCTGAGGAGTTAGACCAAAGTGTATCTCAGAATTGGCGAAAGAACTCAATTCAACCAGAAAGTGTTACTTTTGAACCAAAGCTCAGATTTGAACAACAAACATCTATTAGGGGTATCCTGAGTCGACAAAAGTAAAAAACCACTTCATTCGCTGATCAGAGCTTTCCCTGAGGAGTTAGACCAAACCGTATCTCAGAATTGGCAAAAGAACTCAATTCAACCAGAAAGTGTTACTTTTGAACCAAAGCTCAGATTTGAACAACAAACATCTATTAGGGGTGTCCTAAGTCGAGAAAGCTAAAAAACCACTCCGTTTGGTGATCAGAGCTTTCCCTGAGGAGTTAGACCAAACCGTATCTCAGAATTGGCGAAAGAACTCAATTCAACCAGAAAGTGTTACTTTTGAACCAAAGCTCAGATTTGAACAACAAACATCTATTAGGGGTATCCTGAATCGAGAAAAGTAAAAACCCACTTCATTCGCTGAGCAGAGCTTTCCCTGAGGAGTTAGACCAAACCGTATCTCAGAATTGGTGAAAGAACTCAATTCAACCAGAAAGTGTTACCTTTGAACCAAAGCTCAGATTTGAACAACAAACATCTATTAGGGGTATCCTGAGTCGAGAAAAGTAAAAAACCACTTCATTCGCTGATCAGAGCTTTCCCTGAGGAGTTAGACCAAAGTGTATCTCAGAATTGGCGAAAGAACTCAATTCAACCAGAAAGTGTTACTTTTGAAGCAAAGCTCAGATTAAAACAACAAACACCTATTAGGGCTGTCCTGAGTCGGGAAAAGTAAAAAAACCACTTCATTCGCTGATCAGAGCTTTCCCTGAGGAGTTAGACCAAAGTGTATCTCAGAATTGGCGAAAGAACTCAATTCAACCAGAAAGTGTTACTTTTGAACCAAAGCTCAGATTAAAACAACAAACCCCTATTAGGGGTGACCTGAGTCGGGAAAAGTAAAAAACCACTTCATTCGCTGATCAGAGCTTTCCCTGAGGAGTTAGACCAAAGTGTATCTCAGAATTGGCAAAAGAACTCAATTCAACCAGAAAGTGTTACTTTTGAACCAAAGCTCAGATTAAAACAACAAACCCCTATTAGGGGTGACCTGAGTCAGGAAAAGTAAAAAACCACTTCATTCGCTGATCAGAGCTTTCCCTGAGCAGTTAGACCAAACCGTATCTCAGAATTGGCGAAAGAACTCAATTCAACCAGAAAGTGTTACTTTTGAACCAAAGCTCAGATTTGAACAACAAACATCTATTAGGGGTATCCTGAGTCGAGAAAAGTAAAAACCCACTTCATTCGCTGAGCAGAGCTTTCCCTGAGGAGTTAGACCAAACCGTATCTCAGAATTGGCGAAAGAACTCAATTCAACCAGAAAGTGTTACCTTTGAACCAAAGCTCAGATTTGAACAACAAACATCTATTAGGGGTATCCTGAGTCGAGAAAAGTAAAAAACCACTTCATTCGCTGATCAGAGCTTTCCCTGAGGAGTTAGACCAAAGTGTATCTCAGAATTGGCAAAAGAACTCAATTCAACCAGAAAGTGTTACTTTTGAACCAAAGCTCAGATTAAAACAACAAACACCTATTAGGGGTGTCCTGAGTCGGGAAAAGTAAAAAAACCACTTCATTCGCTGATCAGAGCTTTCCCTGAGGAGTTAGACCAAAGTGTATCTCAGAATTGGCGAAAGAACTCAATTCAACCAGAAAGTGTTACTTTTGAACCAAAGCTCAGATTTCTAAAAGTTAGGGTTAGGGTTAGGGTTAGGGTTAGGGTTAGGGTTAGGGTTAGGGTTAGGGTTAGGGTTAGGGTTAGGGTTAGGGTTAGGGTTAGGGTTAGGGTTAGGGTTAGGGTTAGGGTTAGGGTTAGGGTTAGGGTTAGGGTTAGGGTTAGGGTTAGGGTTAGGGTTAGGGTTAGGGTTAGGGTTAGGGTTAGGGTTAGATTCAAACATCAAAAAACAAAGACCTATTAGGGGTGTCCTGAGTTGGGAAAGCTAAGAAACCACTTCATTCGCTGATCAGAGCTTTCCCTGAGGAGTTAGACCAAAGTGTATCTCAGAATTGGCGAAAGAACTCAATTCAACCAGAAAGTGTTACTTTTGAACCAAAGCTCAGATTTCTAAGGGTTAGGGTTAGGGTTAGGGTTAGGGTTAGAGTTAGGGTTAGGGTTAGGGTTAGGGTTAGGGTTAGGGTTAGGGTTAGGGTTAGATTCAAACATCAAAAAACAAACACCTATTAGGGGTGTCCTGAGTTGGGAAAGCTAAGAAAACACTTCATTCGTTGAGCAGAGCTTTCCCTGAGGAGTTAGACCAAAGTGTATCTCAGAATTGGCGAAAGAACTCAATTCAACCAGAAAGTGTTACTTTTGAACCAAAGCTCAGATTTGAACAACAAACATCTATTAGGGGTATCCTGAGTCGACAAAAGTAAAAAACCACTTCATTCGCTGATCAGAGCTTTCCCTGAGGAGTTAGACCAAACCGTATCTCAGAATTGGCAAAAGAACTCAATTCAACCAGAAAGTGTTACTTTTGAACCAAAGCTCAGATTTGAACAACAAACATCTATTAGGGGTGTCCTAAGTCGAGAAAGCTAAAAAACCACTCCGTTTGGTGATCAGAGCTTTCCCTGAGGAGTTAGACCAAACCGTATCTCAGAATTGGCGAAAGAACTCAATTCAACCAGAAAGTGTTACTTTTGAACCAAAGCTCAGATTTGAACAACAAACATCTATTAGGGGTATCCTGAATCGAGAAAAGTAAAAACCCACTTCATTCGCTGAGCAGAGCTTTCCCTGAGGAGTTAGACCAAACCGTATCTCAGAATTGGTGAAAGAACTCAATTCAACCAGAAAGTGTTACCTTTGAACCAAAGCTCAGATTTGAACAACAAACATCTATTAGGGGTATCCTGAGTCGAGAAAAGTAAAAAACCACTTCATTCGCTGATCAGAGCTTTCCCTGAGGAGTTAGACCAAAGTGTATCTCAGAATTGGCGAAAGAACTCAATTCAACCAGAAAGTGTTACTTTTGAAGCAAAGCTCAGATTAAAACAACAAACACCTATTAGGGCTGTCCTGAGTCGGGAAAAGTAAAAAAACCACTTCATTCGCTGATCAGAGCTTTCCCTGAGGAGTTAGACCAAAGTGTATCTCAGAATTGGCGAAAGAACTCAATTCAACCAGAAAGTGTTACTTTTGAACCAAAGCTCAGATTAAAACAACAAACCCCTATTAGGGGTGACCTGAGTCGGGAAAAGTAAAAAACCACTTCATTCGCTGATCAGAGCTTTCCCTGAGGAGTTAGACCAAAGTGTATCTCAGAATTGGCAAAAGAACTCAATTCAACCAGAAAGTGTTACTTTTGAACCAAAGCTCAGATTAAAACAACAAACCCCTATTAGGGGTGACCTGAGTCAGGAAAAGTAAAAAACCACTTCATTCGCTGATCAGAGCTTTCCCTGAGCAGTTAGACCAAACCGTATCTCAGAATTGGCGAAAGAACTCAATTCAACCAGAAAGTGTTACTTTTGAACCAAAGCTCAGATTTGAACAACAAACATCTATTAAGGGTATCCTGAGTCGAGAAAAGTAAAAACCCACTTCATTCGCTGAGCAGAGCTTTCCCTGAGGAGTTAGACCAAACCGTATCTCAGAATTGGCGAAAGAACTCAATTCAACCAGAAAGTGTTACCTTTGAACCAAAGCTCAGATTTGAACAACAAACATCTATTAGGGGTATCCTGAGTCGAGAAAAGTAAAAAACCACTTCATTCGCTGATCAGAGCTTTCCCTGAGGAGTTAGACCAAAGTGTATCTCAGAATTGGCGAAAGAACTCAATTCAACCAGAAAGTGTTACTTTTGAACCAAAGCTCAGATTTCTAAAAGTTAGGGTTAGGGTTAGGGTTAGGGTTAGGGTTAGGGTTAGGGTTAGGGTTAGGGTTAGGGTTAGGGTTAGGGTTAGGGTTAGGGTTAGGGTTAGGGTTAGGGTTAGGGTTAGGGTTAGGGTTAGGGTTAGGGTTAGGGTTAGGGTTAGGGTTAGGGTTAGGGTTAGGGTTAGGGTTAGGGTTAGATTCAAACATCAAAAAACAAAGACCTATTAGGGGTGTCCTGAGTTGGGAAAGCTAAGAAACCACTTCATTCGCTGATCAGAGCTTTCCCTGAGGAGTTAGACCAAAGTGTATCTCAGAATTGGCGAAAGAACTCAATTCAACCAGAAAGTGTTACTTTTGAACCAAAGCTCAGATTTCTAAGGGTTAGGGTTAGGGTTAGGGTTAGGGTTAGAGTTAGGGTTAGGGTTAGGGTTAGGGTTAGGGTTAGGGTTAGGGTTAGATTCAAACATCAAAAAACAAACACCTATTAGGGGTGTCCTGAGTTGGGAAAGCTAAGAAAACACTTCATTCGTTGAGCAGAGCTTTCCCTGAGGAGTTAGACCAAAGTGTATCTCAGAATTGGCGAAAGAACTCAATTCAACCAGAAAGTGTTACTTTTGAACCAAAGCTCAGATTTGAACAACAAACATCTATTAGGGGTATCCTGAGTCGACAAAAGTAAAAAACCACTTCATTCGCTGATCAGAGCTTTCCCTGAGGAGTTAGACCAAACCGTATCTCAGAATTGGCAAAAGAACTCAATTCAACCAGAAAGTGTTACTTTTGAACCAAAGCTCAGATTTGAACAACAAACATCTATTAGGGGTGTCCTAAGTCGAGAAAGCTAAAAAACCACTCCGTTTGGTGATCAGAGCTTTCCCTGAGGAGTTAGACCAAACCGTATCTCAGAATTGGCGAAAGAACTCAATTCAACCAGAAAGTGTTACTTTTGAACCAAAGCTCAGATTTGAACAACAAACATCTATTAGGGGTATCCTGAATCGAGAAAAGTAAAAACCCACTTCATTCGCTGAGCAGAGCTTTCCCTGAGGAGTTAGACCAAACCGTATCTCAGAATTGGTGAAAGAACTCAATTCAACCAGAAAGTGTTACCTTTGAACCAAAGCTCAGATTTGAACAACAAACATCTATTAGGGGTATCCTGAGTCGAGAAAAGTAAAAAACCACTTCATTCGCTGATCAGAGCTTTCCCTGAGGAGTTAGACCAAAGTGTATCTCAGAATTGGCGAAAGAACTCAATTCAACCAGAAAGTGTTACTTTTGAAGCAAAGCTCAGATTAAAACAACAAACACCTATTAGGGCTGTCCTGAGTCGGGAAAAGTAAAAAAACCACTTCATTCGCTGATCAGAGCTTTCCCTGAGGAGTTAGACCAAAGTGTATCTCAGAATTGGCGAAAGAACTCAATTCAACCAGAAAGTGTTACTTTTGAACCAAAGCTCAGATTAAAACAACAAACCCCTATTAGGGGTGACCTGAGTCGGGAAAAGTAAAAAACCACTTCATTCGCTGATCAGAGCTTTCCCTGAGGAGTTAGACCAAAGTGTATCTCAGAATTGGCAAAAGAACTCAATTCAACCAGAAAGTGTTACTTTTGAACCAAAGCTCAGATTAAAACAACAAACCCCTATTAGGGGTGACCTGAGTCAGGAAAAGTAAAAAACCACTTCATTCGCTGATCAGAGCTTTCCCTGAGCAGTTAGACCAAACCGTATCTCAGAATTGGCGAAAGAACTCAATTCAACCAGAAAGTGTTACTTTTGAACCAAAGCTCAGATTTGAACAACAAACATCTATTAGGGGTATCCTGAGTCGAGAAAAGTAAAAACCCACTTCATTCGCTGAGCAGAGCTTTCCCTGAGGAGTTAGACCAAACCGTATCTCAGAATTGGCGAAAGAACTCAATTCAACCAGAAAGTGTTACCTTTGAACCAAAGCTCAGATTTGAACAACAAACATCTATTAGGGGTATCCTGAGTCGAGAAAAGTAAAAAACCACTTCATTCGCTGATCAGAGCTTTCCCTGAGGAGTTAGACCAAAGTGTATCTCAGAATTGGCAAAAGAACTCAATTCAACCAGAAAGTGTTACTTTTGAACCAAAGCTCAGATTAAAACAACAAACACCTATTAGGGGTGTCCTGAGTCGGGAAAAGTAAAAAAACCACTTCATTCGCTGATCAGAGCTTTCCCTGAGGAGTTAGACCAAAGTGTATCTCAGAATTGGCGAAAGAACTCAATTCAACCAGAAAGTGTTACTTTTGAACCAAAGCTCAGATTTCTAAAAGTTAGGGTTAGGGTTAGGGTTAGGGTTAGGGTTAGGGTTAGGGTTAGGGTTAGGGTTAGGGTTAGGGTTAGGGTTAGGGTTAGGGTTAGGGTTAGGGTTAGGGTTAGGGTTAGGGTTAGGGTTAGGGTTAGGGTTAGGGTTAGGGTTAGGGTTAGGGTTAGGGTTAGGGTTAGGGTTAGATTCAAACATCAAAAAACAAAGACCTATTAGGGGTGTCCTGAGTTGGGAAAGCTAAGAAACCACTTCATTCGCTGATCAGAGCTTTCCCTGAGGAGTTAGACCAAAGTGTATCTCAGAATTGGCGAAAGAACTCAATTCAACCAGAAAGTGTTACTTTTGAACCAAAGCTCAGATTTCTAAGGGTTAGGGTTAGGGTTAGGGTTAGGGTTAGAGTTAGGGTTAGGGTTAGGGTTAGGGTTAGGGTTAGGGTTAGGGTTAGATTCAAACATCAAAAAACAAACACCTATTAGGGGTGTCCTGAGTTGGGAAAGCTAAGAAAACACTTCATTCGTTGAGCAGAGCTTTCCCTGAGGAGTTAGACCAAAGTGTATCTCAGAATTGCGAAAGAACTCAATTCAACCAGAAAGTGTTACTTTTGAACCAAAGCTCAGATTTGAACAACAAACATCTATTAGGGGTATCCTGAGTCGACAAAAGTAAAAAACCACTTCATTCGCTGATCAGAGCTTTCCCTGAGGAGTTAGACCAAACCGTATCTCAGAATTGGCAAAAGAACTCAATTCAACCAGAAAGTGTTACTTTTGAACCAAAGCTCAGATTTGAACAACAAACATCTATTAGGGGTGTCCTAAGTCGAGAAAGCTAAAAAACCACTCCGTTTGGTGATCAGAGCTTTCCCTGAGGAGTTAGACCAAACCGTATCTCAGAATTGGCGAAAGAACTCAATCAACCAGAAAGTGTTACTTTTGAACCAAAGCTCAGATTTGAACAACAAACATCTATTAGGGGTATCCTGAATCGAGAAAAGTAAAAACCCACTTCATTCGCTGAGCAGAGCTTTCCCTGAGGAGTTAGACCAAACCGTATCTCAGAATTGGTGAAAGAACTCAATTCAACCAGAAAGTGTTACCTTTGAACCAAAGCTCAGATTTGAACAACAAACATCTATTAGGGGTATCCTGAGTCGAGAAAAGTAAAAAACCACTTCATTCGCTGATCAGAGCTTTCCCTGAGGAGTTAGACCAAAGTGTATCTCAGAATTGGCGAAAGAACTCAATTCAACCAGAAAGTGTTACTTTTGAAGCAAAGCTCAGATTAAAACAAACAAACACCTATTAGGGCTGTCCTGAGTCGGGAAAAGTAAAAAAACCACTTCATTCGCTGATCAGAGCTTTCCCTGAGGAGTTAGACCAAAGTGTATCTCAGAATTGGCGAAAGAACTCAATTCAACCAGAAAGTGTTACTTTTGAACCAAAGCTCAGATTAAAACAACAAACCCCTATTAGGGGTGACCTGAGTCGGGAAAAGTAAAAAACCACTTCATTCGCTGATCAGAGCTTTCCCTGAGGAGTTAGACCAAAGTGTATCTCAGAATTGGCAAAAGAACTCAATTCAACCAGAAAGTGTTACTTTTGAACCAAAGCTCAGATTAAAACAACAAACCCCTATTAGGGGTGACCTGAGTCAGGAAAAGTAAAAAACCACTTCATTCGCTGATCAGAGCTTTCCCTGAGCAGTTAGACCAAACCGTATCTCAGAATTGGCGAAAGAACTCAATTCAACCAGAAAGTGTTACTTTTGAACCAAAGCTCAGATTTGAACAACAAACATCTATTAAGGGTATCCTGAGTCGAGAAAAGTAAAAACCCACTTCATTCGCTGAGCAGAGCTTTCCCTGAGGAGTTAGACCAAACCGTATCTCAGAATTGGCGAAAGAACTCAATTCAACCAGAAAGTGTTACCTTTGAACCAAAGCTCAGATTTGAACAACAAACATCTATTAGGGGTATCCTGAGTCGAGAAAAGTAAAAAACCACTTCATTCGCTGATCAGAGCTTTCCCTGAGGAGTTAGACCAAAGTGTATCTCAGAATTGGCAAAAGAACTCAATTCAACCAGAAAGTGTTACTTTTGAACCAAAGCTCAGATTAAAACAACAAACACCTATTAGGGGTGTCCTGAGTCGGGAAAAGTAAAAAAACCACTTCATTCGCTGATCAGAGCTTTCCCTGAGGAGTTAGACCAAAGTGTATCTCAGAATTTGCGAAAGAACTCAATTCAACCAGAAAGTGTTTACTTTTGAACCAAAGCTCAGATTTCTAAAAGTTAGGGTTAGGGTTAGGGTTAGGGTTAGGGTTAGGGTTAGGGTTAGGGTTAGGGTTAGGGTTAGGGTTAGGGTTAGGGTTAGGGTTAGGGTTAGGGTTAGGGTTAGGGTTAGGGTTAGGGTTAGGGTTAGGGTTAGGGTTAGGGTTAGGGTTAGGGTTAGGGTTAGGGTTAGGGTTAGGGTTAGGGTTAGGGTTAGGGTTAGGGTTAGGGTTAGGATTAGATTCAAACATCAAAAAACAAACACCTATTAGGTGTGTCCTGAGTTGGGAAAGCTAAGAAAACACTTCATTCGCTGAGCAGAGCTTTCCCTGAGGAGTTAGACCAAACCATATCTCAGAATTGGCGAAAGAACTCAATTCAACCAGAAAGTGTTACTTTTGAACCAAAGCTCAGATTTGTAAGGGTTAGGATTAGGGTTAGGGTTAGGGTTAGGGTTAGGGTTAGGGTTAGGGTTAGGGTTAGAGTTAGGGTTAGGGTTAGGGTTAGGGTTAGGGTTAGGGTTAGGGTTAGGGTTAGGGTTAGGGTTAGATTCAAACATCAAAAAACAAACACCTATTAGGGGTGTCCTGAGTTGGGAAAGCTAAGAAAACACTTCATTCGTTGAGCAGAGCTTTCCCTGAGGAGTTAGACCAAAGTGTATCTCAGAATTGGCGAAAGAACTCAATTCAACCAGAAAGTGTTACTTTTGAACCAAAGCTCAGATTTGAACAACAAACATCTATTAGGGGTATCCTGAGTCGACAAAAGTAAAAAACCACTTCATTCGCTGATCAGAGCTTTCCCTGAGGAGTTAGACCAAACCGTATCTCAGAATTGGCAAAAGAACTCAATTCAACCAGAAAGTGTTACTTTTGAACCAAAGCTCAGATTTGAACAACAAACATCTATTAGGGGTGTCCTAAGTCGAGAAAGCTAAAAAACCACTCCGTTTGGTGATCAGAGCTTTCCCTGAGGAGTTAGACCAAAGTGTATCTCAGAATTGGCGAAAGAACTCAATTCAACCAGAAAGTGTTACTTTTGAACCAAAGCTCAGATTTGAACAACAAACATCTATTAGGGGTATCCTGAATCGAGAAAAGTAAAAACCCACTTCATTCGCTGAGCAGAGCTTTCCCTGAGGAGTTAGACCAAACCGTATCTCAGAATTGGTGAAAGAACTCAATTCAACCAGAAAGTGTTACCTTTGAACCAAAGCTCAGATTTGAACAACAAACATCTATTAGGGGTATTCCTGAGTCGAGAAAAGTAAAAAACCACTTCATTCGCTGATCAGAGCTTTCCCTGAGGAGTTAGACCAAAGTGTATCTCAGAATTGGCGAAAGAACTCAATTCAACCAGAAAGTGTTACTTTTGAAGCAAAGCTCAGATTAAAACAACAAACACCTATTAGGGCTGTCCTGAGTCGGGAAAAGTAAAAAAACCACTTCATTCGCTGATCAGAGCTTTCCCTGAGGAGTTAGACCAAAGTGTATCTCAGAATTGGCGAAAGAACTCAATTCAACCAGAAAGTGTTACTTTTGAACCAAAGCTCAGATTAAAACAACAAACCCCTATTAGGGGTGACCTGAGTCGGGAAAAGTAAAAAACCACTTCATTCGCTGATCAGAGCTTTCCCTGAGGAGTTAGACCAAAGTGTATCTCAGAATTGGCAAAAGAACTCAATTCAACCAGAAAGTGTTACTTTTGAACCAAAGCTCAGATTAAAACAACAAACCCCTATTAGGGGTGACCTGAGTCAGGAAAAGTAAAAAACCACTTCATTCGCTGATCAGAGCTTTCCCTGAGCAGTTAGACCAAACCGTATCTCAGAATTGGCGAAAGAACTCAATTCAACCAGAAAGTGTTACTTTTGAACCAAAGCTCAGATTTGAACAACAAACATCTATTAGGGGTATCCTGAGTCGAGAAAAGTAAAAACCCACTTCATTCGCTAAGCAGAGCTTTCCCTGAGGAGTTAGACCAAACCGTATCTCAGAATTGGCGAAAGAACTCAATTCAACCAGAAAGTGTTACCTTTGAACCAAAGCTCAAATTTGAACAACAAACATCTATTAGGGGTATCCTGAGTCGAGAAAAGTAAAAAACCACTTCATTCGCTGATCAGAGCTTTCCCTGAGGAGTTAGACCAAAGTGTATCTCAGAATTGGCAAAAGAACTCAATTCAACCAGAAAGTGTTACTTTTGAACCAAAGCTCAGATTAAAACAACAAACACCTATTAGGGGTGTCCTGAGTCGGGAAAAGTAAAAAAACCACTTCATTCGCTGATCAGAGCTTTCCCTGAGGAGTTAGACCAAAGTGTATCTCAGAATTGGCGAAAGAACTCAATTCAACCAGAAAGTGTTACTTTTGAAGCAAAGCTCAGATTAAAACAACAAACACCTATTAGGGCTGTCCTGAGTCGGGAAAAGTAAAAAAACCACTTCATTCGCTGATCAGAGCTTTCCCTGAGGAGTTAGACCAAAGTGTATCTCAGAATTGGCGAAAGAACTCAATTCAACCAGAAAGTGTTACTTTTGAACCAAAGCTCAGATTAAAACAACAAACCCCTATTAGGGGTGACCTGAGTCGGGAAAAGTAAAAAACCACTTCATTCGCTGATCAGAGCTTTCCCTGAGGAGTTAGACCAAAGTGTATCTCAGAATTGGCAAAAGAACTCAATTCAACCAGAAAGTGTTACTTTTGAACCAAAGCTCAGATTAAAACAACAAACCCCTATTAGGGGTGACCTGAGTCAGGAAAAGTAAAAAACCACTTCATTCGCTGATCAGAGCTTTCCCTGAGCAGTTAGACCAAACCGTATCTCAGAATTGGCGAAAGAACTCAATTCAACCAGAAAGTGTTACTTTTGAACCAAAGCTCAGATTTGAACAACAAACATCTATTAGGGGTATCCTGAGTCGAGAAAAGTAAAAACCCACTTCATTCGCTAAGCAGAGCTTTCCCTGAGGAGTTAGACCAAACCGTATCTCAGAATTGGCGAAAGAACTCAATTCAACCAGAAAGTGTTACCTTTGAACCAAAGCTCAGATTTGAACAACAAACATCTATTAGGGGTATCCTGAGTCGAGAAAAGTAAAAAACCACTTCATTCGCTGATCAGAGCTTTCCCTGAGGAGTTAGACCAAAGTGTATCTCAGAATTGGCAAAAGAACTCAATTCAACCAGAAAGTGTTACTTTTGAACCAAAGCTCAGATTAAAACAACAAACACCTATTAGGGGTGTCCTGAGTCGGGAAAAGTAAAAAAACCACTTCATTCGCTGATCAGAGCTTTCCCTGAGGAGTTAGACCAAAGTGTATCTCAGAATTGGCGAAAGAACTCAATTCAACCAGAAAGTGTTACTTTTGAACCAAAGCTCAGATTTCTAAAAGTTAGGGTTAGGGTTAGGGTTAGGGTTAGGGTTAGGGTTAGGGTTAGGGTTAGGGTTAGGGTTAGGGTTAGGGTTAGGGTTAGGGTTAGGGTTAGGGTTAGGGTTAGGGTTAGGGTTAGGGTTAGGGTTAGGGTTAGGGTTAGGGTTAGGGTTAGGGTTAGGGTTAGGGTTAGGGTTAGGGTTAGGGTTAGGGTTAGGGTTAGGGTTAGGGTTAGGGTTAGGGTTAGGGTTAGGGTTAGGGTTAGGGTTAGGGTTAGGGTTAGGATTAGATTCAAACATCAAAAAACAAACACCTATTAGGTGTGTCCTGAGTTGGGAAAGCTAAGAAAACACTTCATTCGCTGAGCAGAGCTTTCCCTGAGGAGTTAGACCAAAGTGTATCTCAGAATTGGCGAAAGAACTCAATTCAACCAGAAAGTGTTCCTTTTGAACCAAAGCTGAGATTTGAACAACAAACCTCTATTAGGGGTATCCTGAGTCGAGAAAAGTAAAAAACCACTTCATTTGCTGATCAGAGCTTTCCCTGAGGAGTTAGACCAAAGTGTATCTCAGAATTGGCGAAAGAACTCAATTCAACCAGAAAGTGTTACTTTTGAACCAAAGCTCAGATTAAAACAACAAACACCTATTAGGGGTGTCCTGAGTCGGGAAAAGTAAAAAACCACTTCATTCGCTGATCAGTGCTTTCCCTGAGGAGTTAGACCAAACCGTATCTCAGAATTGGCGAAAGAACTCAATTCAACCAGAAAGTGTTACTTTTGAACCAAAGCTCTGATTTGTAAGGGTTAGGATTAGGGTTAGGGTTAGGGTTAGGGTTAGGGTTAGGGTTAGGGTTAGGGTTAGGTTTAGGGTTAGGGTTAGGGTTAGGGTTAGGGTTAGATTCAAACATCAAAAAACAAAGACCTATTAGGGGTGTCCTGAGTTGGGAAAGCTAAGAAACCACTTCATTCGCTGATCAGAGCTTTCCCTGAGGAGTTAGACCAAAGTGTATCTCAGAATTGGCGAAAGAACTCAATTCAACCAGAAAGTGTTACTTTTGAACCAAAGCTCAGATTTCTAAGGGTTAGGGTTAGGGTTAGGGTTAGGGTTAGGGTTAGGGTTAGGGTTAGGGTTAGGGTTAGGGTTAGGGTTAGGGTTAGGGTTAGGGTTAGGGTTAGGGTTAGGGTTAGGGTTAGGGTTAGGGTTAGATTCAAACATCAAAAAACAAACACCTATTAGGGGTGTCCTGAGTTGGGAAAGCTAAGAAAACACATCATTCGTTGAGCAGAGCTTTCCCTGAGGAGTTAGACCAAAGTGTATCTCAGAATTGGCGAAAGAACTCAATTCAACCAGAAAGTGTTACTTTTGAACCAAAGCTCAGATTAAAACAACAAACCCCTATTAGGGGTGACCTGAGTCGGGAAAAGTAAAAAACCACTTCATTCGCTGATCAGAGCTTTCCCTGAGCAGTTAGACCAAACCGTATCTCAGAATTGGCGAAAGAACTCAATTCAACCAGAAAGTGTTACTTTTGAACCAAAGCTCAGATTTGAACAACAAACATCTATTAGGGGTGTCCTAAGTCGAGAAAGCTAAAAAACCACTTCATTCGCTGATCAGAGCTTTCCCTGAGGAGTTAGACCAAACCGTATCTCAGAATTGGCGAAAGAACTCAATTCAACCAGAAAGTGTTACTTTTGAACCAAAGCTCAGATTTGAACAACAAACATCTATTAGGGGTATCCTGAGTCGAGAAAAGTAAAAACCCACTTCATTCGCTGAGCAGAGCTTTCCCTGAGGAGTTAGACCAAACCGTATCTCAGAATTGGCGAAAGAACTCAATTCAACCAGAAAGTGTTACCTTTGAACCAAAGCTCAGATTTGAACAACAAACATCTATTAGGGGTATCCTGAGTCGAGAAAAGTAAAAAACCACTTCATTCGCTGATCAGAGCTTTCCCTGAGGAGTTAGACCAAAGTGTATCTCAGAATTGGCGGAAGAACTCAATTCAACCAGAAAGTGTTACTTTTGAACCAAAGCTCAGATTAAAACAACAAACACCTATTAGGGCTGTCCTGAGTCGGGAAAAGTAAAAAAACCACTTCATTCGCTGATCAGAGCTTTCCCTGAGGAGTTAGACCAAAGTGTATCTCAGAATTGGCGAAAGAACTCAATTCAACCAGAAAGTGTTACTTTTGAACCAAAGCTCAGATTAAAACAACAAACCCCTATTAGGGGTGACCTGAGTCGGGAAAAGTAAAAAACCACTTCATTCGCTGATCAGAGCTTTCCCTGAGCAGTTAGACCAAACCGTATCTCAGAATTGGCGAAAGAACTCAATTCAACCAGAAAGTGTTACTTTTGAACCAAAGCTCAGATTTGAACAACAAACACCTATTAGGGGTGTCCTGAGTCGGGAAAGGTAAAAAACCACTTCATTCGCTGATCAGAGCTTTCCCTGAGGAGTTAGACCAAACCGTATCTCAGAATTGGCGAAAGAACTCAATTCAACCAGAAAGTGTTACTTTTGAACCAAAGCTCAGATTTGAACAACAAACATCTATTAGGGGTATCCTGAGTCGAGAAAAGTAAAAACCCACTTCATTCGCTGAGCAGAGCTTTCCCTGAGGAGTTAGACCAAACCGTATCTCAGAATTGGCGAAAGAACTCAATTCAACCAGAAAGTGTTACCTTTGAACCAAAGCTCAGATTTGAACAACAAACATCTATTAGGGGTATCCTGAGTCGAGAAAAGTAAAAAACCACTTCATTCGCTGATCAGAGCTTTCCCTGAGGAGTTAGACCAAAGTGTATCTCAGAATTGGCGGAAGAACTCAATTCAACCAGAAAGTGTTACTTTTGAACCAAAGCTCAGATTAAAACAACAAACACCTATTAGGGCTGTCCTGAGTCGGGAAAAGTAAAAAAACCACTTCATTCGCTGATCAGAGCTTTCCCTGAGGAGTTAGACCAAAGTGTATCTCAGAATTGGCGAAAGAACTCAATTCAACCAGAAAGTGTTACTTTTGAACCAAAGCTCAGATTAAAACAACAAACCCCTATTAGGGGTGACCTGAGTCGGGAAAAGTAAAAAACCACTTCATTCGCTGATCAGAGCTTTCCCTGAGCAGTTAGACCAAACCGTATCTCAGAATTGGCGAAAGAACTCAATTCAACCAGAAAGTGTTACTTTTGAACCAAAGCTCAGATTTGAACAACAAACACCTATTAGGGGTGTCCTGAGTCGGGAAAGGTAAAAAACCACTTCATTCGCTGATCAGAGCTTTCCCTGAGGAGTTAGACCAAAGTGTATCTCAGAATTGGCGAAAGAACTCAATTCAACCAGAAAGTGTTACTTTTGAACCAAAGCTCAGATTAAAACAACAAACCCCTATTAGGGGTGACCTGAGTCGGGAAAAGTAAAAAACCACTTCATTCGCTGATCAGAGCTTTCCCTGAGCAGTTAGACCAAACCGTATCTCAGAATTGGCGAAAGAACTCAATTCAACCAGAAAGTGTTACTTTTGAACCAAAGCTCAGATTTGAACAACAAACACCTATTAGGGGTGTCCTGAGTCGGGAAAGGTAAAAAACCACTTCATTCGCTGATCAGAGCTTTCCCTGAGGAGTTAGACCAAACCGTATCTCAGAATTGGCGAAAGAACTCAATTCAACCAGAAAGTGTTACTTTTGAACCAAAGCTCAGATTTGAACAACAAACATCTATTAGGGGTATCCTGAGTCGAGAAAAGTAAAAACCCACTTCATTCGCTGAGCAGAGCTTTCCCTGAGGAGTTAGACCAAACCGTATCTCAGAATTGGCGAAAGAACTCAATTCAACCAGAAAGTGTTACCTTTGAACCAAAGCTCAGATTTGAACAACAAACATCTATTAGGGGTATCCTGAGTCGAGAAAAGTAAAAAACCACTTCATTCGCTGATCAGAGCTTTCCCTGAGGAGTTAGACCAAAGTGTATCTCAGAATTGGCGAAAGAACTCAATTCAACCAGAAAGTGTTACTTTTGAACCAAAGCTCAGATTAAAACAACAAACACCTATTAGGGGTGTCCTGAGTCGGGAAAAGTAAAAAAACCACTTCATTCGCTGATCAGAGCTTTCCCTGAGGAGTTAGACCAAAGTGTATCTCAGAATTGGCGAAAGAACTCAATTCAACCAGAAAGTGTTACTTTTGAACCAAAGCTCAGATTAAAACAACAAACCCCTATTAGGGGTGACCTGAGTCGGGAAAAGTAAAAAACCACTTCATTCGCTGATCAGAGCTTTCCCTGAGCAGTTAGACCAAACCGTATCTCAGAATTGGCGAAAGAACTCAATTCAACCAGAAAGTGTTACTTTTGAACCAAAGCTCAGATTTGAACAACAAACACCTATTAGGGGTGTCCTGAGTCGGGAAAGGTAAAAAACCACTTCATTCGCTGATCAGAGCTTTCCCTGAGGAGTTAGACCAAACCGTATCTCAGAATTGGCGAAAGAACTCAATTCAACCAGAAAGTGTTACTTTTGAACCAAAGCTCAGATTTGAACAACAAACATCTATTAGGGGTATCCTGAGTCGAGAAAAGTAAAAACCCACTTCATTCGCTGAGCAGAGCTTTCCCTGAGGAGTTAGACCAAACCGTATCTCAGAATTGGCGAAAGAACTAAATTCAACCAGAAAGTGTTACCTTTGAACCAAAGCTCAGATTTGAACAACAAACATCTATTAGGGGTATCCTGAGTCGAGAAAAGTAAAAAACCACTTCATTCGCTGATCAGAGCTTTCCCTGAGGAGTTAGACCAAAGTGTATCTCAGAATTGGCGAAAGAACTCAATTCAACCAGAAAGTGTTACTTTTGAACCAAAGCTCAGATTAAAACAACAAACACCTATTAGGGGTGTCCTCAGTCGGGAAAAGTAAAAAAACCACTTCATTCGCTGATCAGAGCTTTCCCTGAGGAGTTAGACCAAAGTGTATCTCAGAATTGGCGAAAGAACTCAATTCAACCAGAAAGTGTTACTTTTGAACCAAAGCTCAGATTTCTAAGGGTTAGGGTTAGGGTTAGGGTTAGGGTTAGGGTTAGGGTTAGGGTTAGGGTTAGGGTTAGGGTTAGGGTTAGGGTTAGGGTTAGGGTTAGGGTTAGGGTTAGGGTTAGGGTTAGGGTTAGGGTTAGGGTTAGGGTTAGGGTTAGGGTTAGGGTTAGGGTTAGGGTTAGGGTTAGGGTTAGGGTTAGGGTTAGGGTTAGGGTTAGGGTTAGGGTTAGGGTTAGGGTTAGGGTTAGGGTTAGGGTTAGGGTTAGATTCAAACATCAAAAAACAAACACCTATTAGGGGTGTCCTGAGTTGGGAAAGCTAGGAAAACACTTCATTCGCTGAGCAGAGCTTTCCCTGAGGAGTTAGACCAAACCGTATCTCAGAATTGGCGAAAGAACTCAATTCAACCAGAAAGTGTTACTTTTGAACCAAAGCTCAGATTAAAACAACAAACACCTATTAGGGGTGTCCTGAGTCGGGAAAAGTAAAAAACCACTTCATTCGCTGATCAGAGCTTTCCCTGAGGAGTTAGACCAAAGTGTATCTCAGAATTGGCGAAAGAACTCAATTCAACCAGAAAGTGTTACTTTTGAACCAAAGCTCAGATTAAAACAACAAACACCTATTAGGGGTGTCCTGAGTCAGGAAAAGTAAAAAACCACTTCATTCGCTGATCAGAGCTTTCCCTGAGGAGTTAGACCAAACCGTATCTCAGAATTGGCGAAAGACCTCAATTCAACCAGAAAGTGTTACTTTTGAACCAAAGCTCTGATTTGTAAGGGTTAGGGTTAGGGTTAGGGTTAGGGTTAGGGTTAGGGTTAGGGTTAGGGTTAGGGTTAGGGTTAGGGTTAGGGTTAGGGTTAGGGTTAGGGTTAGGGTTAGGGTTAGGGTTAGGGTTAGGGTTAGGGTTAGGGTTAGGGTTAGGGTTAGGGTTAGGGTTAGGGTTAGGGTTAGGGTTAGGGTTAGGGTTAGGGTTAGGGTTAGGGTTAGGGTTAGGGTTAGGGTTAGGGTTAGGGTTAGGGTTAGGGTTAGGGTTAGGGTTAGGGTTAGGGTTAGGGTTAGGGTTAGGGTTAGGGTTAGGGTTAGGGTTAGGGTTAGGGTTAGGGTTAGGGTTAGGGTTAGGGTTAGATTCAAACATCAAAAAACAAACACCTATTAGGGGTGTCCTGAGTTGGGAAAGCTAAGAAAACACTTCATTCGCTGAGCAGAGCTTTCCCTGAGGAGTTAGACCAAAGTGTATCTCAGAATTGGCGAAAGAACTCAATTCAACCAGAAAGTGTTACTTTTGAACCAAAGCTCAGATTAAAACAACAAACACCTATTAGGGGTGTCCTGAGTCGGGAAAAGTAAAAAACCACTCCGTTTGGTGATCAGAGCTTTCCCTGAGGAGTTAGACCAAAGTGTATCTCAGAATTGGCAAAAGAACTCAATTCAACCAGAAAGTGTTACTTTTGAACCAAAGCTCAGATTAAAACAACAAACCCCTATTAGGGGTGACCTGAGTCGGGAAAAGTAAAAAACCACTTCATTCGCTGATCAGAGCTTTCCCTGAGGAGTTAGACCAAAGTGTATCTCAGAATTGGCAAAAGAACTCAATTCAACCAGAAAGTGTTACTTTTGAACCAAAGCTCAGATTAAAACAACAAACACCTATTAGGGGTGTCCTGAGTCGGGAAAAGTAAAAAAACCACTTCATTCGCTGATCAGAGCTTTCCCTGAGGAGTTAGACCAAAGTGTATCTCAGAATTGGCGAAAGAACTCAATTCAACCAGAAAGTGTTACTTTTGAACCAAAGCTCAGATTTGAACAACAAACATCTATTAGGGGTATCCTGAGTCGAGAAAAGTAAAAAACCACTTCATTCGCTGATCAGAGCTTTCCCTGAGGAGTTAGACCAAAGTGTATCTCAGAATTGGCAAAAGAACTCAATTCAACCAGAAAGTGTTACTTTTGAACCAAAGCTCAGATTAAAACAACAAACACCTATTAGGGGTGTCCTGAGTCGGGAAAAGTAAAAAAACCACTTCATTCGCTGATCAGAGCTTTCCCTGAGGAGTTAGACCAAAGTGTATCTCAGAATTGGCGAAAGAACTCAATTCAACCAGAAAGTGTTACTTTTGAACCAAAGCTCAGATTAAAACAACAAACACCTATTAGGGGTGTCCTGAGTCGGGAAAAGTAAAAAACCACTTCATTCGCTGATCAGAGCTTTCCCTGAGGAGTTAGACCAAACCGTATCTCAGAATTGGCGAAAGAACTCAATTCAACCAGAAAGTGTTACTTTTGAACCAAAGCTCTGATTTGTAAGGGTTAGGATTAGGGTTAGGGTTAGGGTTAGGGTTAGGGTTAGGGTTAGGGTTAGGGTTAGGGTTAGGGTTACGGTTAGGGTTAGGGTTAGGGTTAGGGTTAGGGTTAGGGTTAGGGTTAGGGTTAGGGTTAGGGTTAGGGTTAGGGTTAGGGATAGGGTTAGGGTTAGGGTTAGGGTTAGGGTTAGGGTTAGGGTTAGGGTTAGGGTTAGGGTTAGGGTTAGGGTTAGGGTTAGGGTTAGGGTTAGGGTTAGGGTTAGGGTTAGGGTTAGGGTTAGGGTTAGGGTTAGGGTTAGGGTTAGGGTTAGGGTTAGGATTAGATTCAAACATCAAAAAACAAACACCTATTAGGTGTGTCCTGAGTTGGGAAAGCTAAGAAAACACTTCATTCGCTGAGCAGAGCTTTCCCTGAGGAGTTAGACCAAACCGTATCTCAGAATTGGCGAAAGAACTCAATTCAACCAGAAAGTGTTACTTTTGAACCAAAGCTCAGATTTGAACAACAAACATCTATTAGGGGTATCCTGAGTCGAGAAAAGTAAAAAACCACTTCATTCGCTGATCAGAGCTTTCCCTGAGGAGTTAGACCAAAGTGTATCTCAGAATTGGCGAAAGAACTCAATTCAACCAGAAAGTGTTACTTTTGAACCAAAGCTCAGATTAAAACAACAAACACCTATTAGGGGTGTCCTGAGTCGGGAAAAGTAAAAAACCACTTCATTCGCTGATCAGTGCTTTCCCTGAGGAGTTAGACCAAACCGTATCTCAGAATTGGCGAAAGAACTCAATTCAACCAGAAAGTGTTACTTTTGAACCAAAACTCTGATTTGTAAGGGTTAGGGTTAGGGTTAGGGTTAGGGTTAGGGTTAGGGTTAGGGTTAGGGTTAGGGTTAGGGTTAGGGTTAGGGTTAGGGTCAGGGTTAGGGTTGGGTTAGGGTTAGGGTTAGGGTTAGGGTTAGATTCAAACATCAAAAAACAAAGACCTATTAGGTGTGTCCTGAGTTGGGAAAGCTAAGAAACCACTTCATTCGCTGAGCAGAGCTTTCCCTGAGGAGTTAGACCAAACCGTATCTCAGAATTGGCGAAAGAACTCAATTCAACCAGAAAGTGTTACTTTTGAACCAAAGCTCAGATTTGAACAACAAACATCTATTAGGGGTATCCTGAGTCGAGAAAGCTAAAAAACCACTCCGTTTGGTGATCAGAGCTTTCCCTGAGGAGTTAGACCAAAGTGTATCTCAGAATTGGCAAAAGAACTCAATTCAACCAGAAAGTGTTACTTTTGAACCAAAGCTCAGATTAAAACAACAAACCCCTATTAGGGGTGACCTGAGTCGGGAAAAGTAAAAAACCACTTCATTCGCTGATCAGAGCTTTCCCTGAGGAGTTAGACCAAAGTGTATCTCAGAATTGGCAAAAGAACTCAATTCAACCAGAAAGTGTTACTTTTGAACCAAAGCTCAGATTAAAACAACAAACACCTATTAGGGGTGTCCTGAGTCGGGAAAAGTAAAAAAACCACTTCATTCGCTGATCAGAGCTTTCCCTGAGGAGTTAGACCAAAGTGTATCTCAGAATTGGCGAAAGAACTCAATTCAACCAGAAAGTGTTACTTTTGAACCAAAGCTCAGATTTGAACAACAAACATCTATTAGGGGTATCCTGAGTCGAGAAAAGTAAAAACCCACTTCATTCGCTGAGCAGAGCTTTCCCTGAGGAGTTAGACGAAACCGTATCTCAGAATTGGCGAAAGAACTCAATTCAACCAGAAAGTGTTACTTTTGAACCAAAGCTCAGATTAAAACAACAAACACCTATTAGGGGTGTCCTCAGTCGGGAAAAGTAAAAAAACCACTTCATTCGCTGATCAGAGCTTTCCCTGAGGAGTTAGACCAAAGTGTATCTCAGAATTGGCGAAAGAACTCAATTCAACCAGAAAGTGTTACTTTTGAACCAAAGCTCAGATTTCTAAGGGTTAGGGTTAGGGTTAGGGTTAGGGTTAGGGTTAGGGTTAGGGTTAGGGTTAGGGTTAGGGTTAGGGTTAGGGTTAGGGTTAGGGTTAGGGTTAGGGTTAGGGTTAGGGTTAGGGTTAGGGTTAGGGTTAGGGTTAGGGTTAGGGTTAGGGTTAGGGTTAGGGTTAGGGTTAGGGTTAGGGTTAGGGTCAGGGTTAGGGTTGGGTTAGGGTTAGGGTTAGGGTTAGGGTTAGATTCAAACATCAAAAAACAAAGACCTATTAGGTGTGTCCTGAGTTGGGAAAGCTAAGAAACCACTTCATTCGCTGAGCAGAGCTTTCCCTGACGAGTTAGACCAAACCGTATCTCAGAATTGGCGAAAGAACTCAATTCAACCAGAAAGTGTTACTTTTGAACCAAAGCTCAGATTTGAACAACAAACATCTATTAGGGGTATCCTGAGTCGAGAAAGCTAAAAAACCACTCCGTTTGGTGATCAGAGCTTTCCCTGAGGAGTTAGACCAAAGTGTATCTCAGAATTGGCAAAAGAACTCAATTCAACCAGAAAGTGTTACTTTTGAACCAAAGCTCAGATTAAAACAACAAACCCCTATTAGGGGTGACCTGAGTCGGGAAAAGTAAAAAACCACTTCATTCGCTGATCAGAGCTTTCCCTGAGGAGTTAGACCAAAGTGTATCTCAGAATTGGCAAAAGAACTCAATTCAACCAGAAAGTGTTACTTTTGAACCAAAGCTCAGATTAAAACAACAAACACCTATTAGGGGTGTCCTGTCGGGAAAAGTAAAAAAACCACTTCATTCGCTGATCAGAGCTTTCCCTGAGGAGTTAGACCAAAGTGTATCTCAGAATTGGCGAAAGAACTCAATTCAACCAGAAAGTGTTACTTTTGAACCAAAGCTCAGATTTGAACAACAAACATCTATTAGGGGTATCCTGAGTCGAGAAAAGTAAAAACCCACTTCATTCGCTGAGCAGAGCTTTCCCTGAGGAGTTAGACCAAACCGTATCTCAGAATTGGCGAAAGAACTCAATTCAACCAGAAAGTGTTACTTTTGAACCAAAGCTCAGATTAAAACAACAAACACCTATTAGGGGTGTCCTCAGTCGGGAAAAGTAAAAAAACCACTTCATTCGCTGATCAGAGCTTTCCCTGAGGAGTTAGACCAAAGTGTATCTCAGAATTGGCGAAAGAACTCAATTCAACCAGAAAGTGTTACTTTTGAACCAAAGCTCAGATTTCTAAGGGTTAGGGTTAGGGTTAGGGTTAGGGTTAGGGTTAGGGTTAGGGTTAGGGTTAGGGTTAGGGTTAGGGTTAGGGTTAGGGTTAGGGTTAGGGTTAGGGTTAGGGTTAGGGTTAGGGTTAGGGTTAGGGTTAGGGTTAGGGTTAGGGTTAGGGTTAGGGTTAGGGTTAGGGTTAGGGTTAGGGTTAGGGTTAGGGTTAGGGTTAGGGTTAGGGTTAGGGTTAGGGTTAGGGTTAGGGTTAGGGTTAGGGTTAGGGTTAGGGTTAGGGTTAGGGTTAGGGTTAGGGTTAGGGTTAGGGTTAGGGTTAGGGTTAGGGTTAGGGTTAGGGTTAGGGTTAGGGTTAGATTCAAACATCAAAAAACAAACACCTATTAGGGGTGTCCTGAGTTGGGAAAGCTAGGAAAACACTTCATTCGCTGAGCAGAGCTTTCCCTGAGGAGTTAGACCAAACCGTATCTCAGAATTGGCGAAAGAACTCAATTCAACCAGAAAGTGTTACTTTTGAACCAAAGCTCAGATTAAAACAACAAACACCTATTAGGGGTGTCCTGAGTCGGGAAAAGTAAAAAACCACTTCATTCGCTGATCAGAGCTTTCCCTGAGGAGTTAGACCAAAGTGTATCTCAGAATTGGCGAAAGAACTCAATTCAACCAGAAAGTGTTACTTTTGAACCAAAGCTCTGATTTGTAAGGGTTAGGGTTAGGGTTAGGGTTAGGGTTAGGGTTAGGGTTAGGGTTAGGGTTAGGGTTAGGGTTAGGGTTAGGGTTAGGGTTAGGGTTAGGGTTAGGGTTAGGGTTAGGGTTAGGGTTAGGGTTAGGGTTAGGGTTAGGGTTAGGGTTAGGGTTAGGGTTAGGGTTAGGGTTAGGGTTAGGGTTAGGGTTAGGGTTAGGGTTAGGGTTAGGGTTAGGGTTAGGGTTAGGGTTAGGGTTAGGGTTAGGGTTAGGGTTAGGGTTAGGGTTAGGGTTAGGGTTAGGGTTAGATTCAAACATCAAAAAACAAACACCTATTAGGGGTGTCCTGAGTTGGGAAAGCTAAGAAAACACTTCATTCGCTGAGCAGAGCTTTCCCTGAGGAGTTAGACCAAAGTGTATCTCAGAATTGGCGAAAGAACTCAATTCAACCAGAAAGTGTTACTTTTGAACCAAAGCTCAGATTAAAACAACAAACACCTATTAGGGGTGTCCTGAGTCGGGAAAAGTAAAAAACCACTCCGTTTGGTGATCAGAGCTTTCCCTGAGGAGTTAGACCAAAGTGTATCTCAGAATTGGCAAAAGAACTCAATTCAACCAGAAAGTGTTACTTTTGAACCAAAGCTCAGATTAAAACAACAAACCCCTATTAGGGGTGACCTGAGTCGGGAAAAGTAAAAAACCACTTCATTCGCTGATCAGAGCTTTCCCTGAGGAGTTAGACCAAAGTGTATCTCAGAATTGGCAAAAGAACTCAATTCAACCAGAAAGTGTTACTTTTGAACCAAAGCTCAGATTAAAACAACAAACACCTATTAGGGGTGTCCTGAGTCGGGAAAAGTAAAAAAACCACTTCATTCGCTGATCAGAGCTTTCCCTGAGGAGTTAGACCAAAGTGTATCTCAGAATTGGCGAAAGAACTCAATTCAACCAGAAAGTGTTACTTTTGAACCAAAGCTCAGATTTGAACAACAAACATCTATTAGGGGTATCCTGAGTCGAGAAAAGTAAAAACCCACTTCATTCGCTGAGCAGAGCTTTCCCTGAGGAGTTAGACCAAACCGTATCTCAGAATTGGCGAAAGAACTCAATTCAACCAGAAAGTGTTACTTTTGAACCAAAGCTCAGATTAAAACAACAAACACCTATTAGGGGTGTCCTCAGTCGGGAAAAGTAAAAAAACCACTTCATTCGCTGATCAGAGCTTTCCCTGAGGAGTTAGACCAAAGTGTATCTCAGAATTGGCGAAAGAACTCAATTCAACCAGAAAGTGTTACTTTTGAACCAAAGCTCAGATTTCTAAGGGTTAGGGTTAGGGTTAGGGTTAGGGTTAGGGTTAGGGTTAGGGTTAGGGTTAGGGTTAGGGTTAGGGTTAGGGTTAGGGTTAGGGTTAGGGTTAGGGTTAGGGTTAGGGTTAGGGTTAGGGTTAGGGTTAGGGTTAGGGTTAGGGTTAGGGTTAGGGTTAGGGTTAGGGTTAGGGTTAGGGTTAGGGTTAGATTCAAACATCAAAAAACAAACACCTATTAGGGGTGTCCTGAGTTGGGAAAGCTAGGAAAACACTTCATTCGCTGAGCAGAGCTTTCCCTGAGGAGTTAGACCAAACCGTATCTCAGAATTGGCGAAAGAACTCAATTCAACCAGAAAGTGTTACTTTTGAACCAAAGCTCAGATTAAAACAACAAACACCTATTAGGGGTGTCCTGAGTCGGGAAAAGTAAAAAACCACTTCATTCGCTGATCAGAGCTTTCCCTGAGGAGTTAGACCAAAGTGTATCTCAGAATTGGCGAAAGAACTCAATTCAACCAGAAAGTGTTACTTTTGAACCAAAGCTCTGATTTGTAAGGGTTAGGGTTAGGGTTAGGGTTAGGGTTAGGGTTAGGGTTAGGGTTAGGGTTAGGGTTAGGGTTAGGGTTAGGGTTAGGGTTAGGGTTAGGGTTAGGGTTAGGGTTAGGGTTAGGGTTAGGGTTAGGGTTAGGGTTAGGGTTAGGGTTAGGGTTAGGGTTAGGGTTAGGGTTAGGGTTAGGGTTAGGGTTAGGGTTAGGGTTAGGGTTAGGGTTAGGGTTAGGGTTAGGGTTAGGGTTAGGGTTAGGGTTAGGGTTAGGGTTAGGGTTAGGGTTAGGGTTAGGGTTAGGGTTAGGGTTAGGGTTAGGGTTAGATTCAAACATCAAAAAACAAACACCTATTAGGGGTGTCCTGAGTTGGGAAAGCTAAGAAAACACTTCATTCGCTGAGCAGAGCTTTCCCTGAGGAGTTAGACCAAAGTGTATCTCAGAATTGGCGAAAGAACTCAATTCAACCAGAAAGTGTTACTTTTGAACCAAAGCTCAGATTAAAACAACAAACACCTATTAGGGGTGTCCTGAGTCGGGAAAAGTAAAAAACCACTCCGTTTGGTGATCAGAGCTTTCCCTGAGGAGTTAGACCAAAGTGTATCTCAGAATTGGCAAAAGAACTCAATTCAACCAGAAAGTGTTACTTTTGAACCAAAGCTCAGATTAAAACAACAAACCCCTATTAGGGGTGACCTGAGTCGGGAAAAGTAAAAAACCACTTCATTCGCTGATCAGAGCTTTCCCTGAGGAGTTAGACCAAAGTGTATCTCAGAATTGGCAAAAGAACTCAATTCAACCAGAAAGTGTTACTTTTGAACCAAAGCTCAGATTAAAACAACAAACACCTATTAGGGGTGTCCTGAGTCGGGAAAAGTAAAAAAACCACTTCATTCGCTGATCAGAGCTTTCCCTGAGGAGTTAGACCAAAGTGTATCTCAGAATTGGCGAAAGAACTCAATTCAACCAGAAAGTGTTACTTTTGAACCAAAGCTCAGATTTGAACAACAAACATCTATTAGGGGTATCCTGAGTCGAGAAAAGTAAAAACCCACTTCATTCGCTGAGCAGAGCTTTCCCTGAGGAGTTAGACCAAACCGTATCTCAGAATTGGCGAAAGAACTCAATTCAACCAGAAAGTGTTACCTTTGAACCAAAGCTCAGATTTGAACAACAAACATCTATTAGGGGTATCCTGAGTCGAGAAAAGTAAAAAACCACTTCATTCGCTGATCAGAGCTTTCCCTGAGGAGTTAGACCAAAGTGTATCTC
>NW_028261421.1:52500-150000 GCF_051295495.1 Thamnophis sirtalis | reverse complement strand
GTGTATCTCAGAATTGGCAAAAGAACTCAATTCAACCAGAAAGTGTTACTTTTGAACCAAAGCTCAGATTAAAACAACAAACACCTATTAGGGGCGTCCTGAGTCGGGAAAAGTAAAAAAACCACTTCATTCGCTGATCAGAGCTTTCCCTGAGGAGTTAGACCAAAGTGTATCTCAGAATTGGCGAAAGAACTCAATTCAACCAGAAAGTGTTACTTTTGAACCAAAGCTCAGATTTGAACAACAAACATCTATTAGGGGTATCCTGAGTCGAGAAAAGTAAAAACCCACTTCATTCGCTGAGCAGAGCTTTCCCTGAGGAGTTAGACCAAACCGTATCTCAGAATTGGCGAAAGAACTCAATTCAACCAGAAAGTGTTACCTTTGAACCAAAGCTCAGATTTGAACAACAAACATCTATTAGGGGTATCCTGAGTCGAGAAAAGTAAAAAACCACTTCATTCGCTGATCAGAGCTTTCCCTGAGGAGTTAGACCAAAGTGTATCTCAGAATTGGCAAAAGAACTCAATTCAACCAGAAAGTGTTACTTTTGAACCAAAGCTCAGATTTAAACAACAAACACCTATTAGGGGTGTCCTGAGTCGGGAAAAGTAAAAAAACCACTTCATTCGCTGATCAGAGCTTTCCCTGAGGAGTTAGACCAAAGTGTATCTCAGAATTGGCGAAAGAACTCAATTCAACCAGAAAGTGTTACTTTTGAACCAAAGCTCAGATTAAAACAACAAACACCTATTAGGGGTGTCCTGAGTCGGGAAAAGTAAAAAACCACTTCATTCGCTGATCAGAGCTTTCCCTGAGGAGTTAGACCAAACCGTATCTCAGAATTGGCGAAAGAACTCAATTCAACCAGAAAGTGTTACTTTTGAACCAAAGCTCTGATTTGTAAGGGTTAGGATTAGGGTTAGGGTTAGGGTTAGGGTTAGGGTTAGGGTTAGGGTTAGGGTTAGGGTTAGGGTTACGGTTAGGGTTAGGGTTAGGGTTAGGGTTAGGGTTAGGGTTAGGGTTAGGGTTAGGGTTAGGGTTAGGGTTAGGGTTAGGGTTAGGGTTAGGGTTAGGGTTAGGGTTAGGGTTAGGGTTAGGGTTAGGGTTAGGGTTAGGGTTAGGGTTAGGGGTTAGGGTTAGGGTTAGGGTTAGGGTTAGGGTTAGGGTTAGGGTTAGGGTTAGGGTTAGGGTTAGGGTTAGGGTTAGGGTTAGGGTTAGGGTTAGGGTTAGGGTTAGGGTTAGGGTTAGGATTAGATTCAAACATCAAAAAACAAACACCTATTAGGTGTGTCCTGAGTTGGGAAAGCTAAGAAAACACTTCATTCGCTGAGCAGAGCTTTCCCTGAGGAGTTAGACCAAACCGTATCTCAGAATTGGCGAAAGAACTCAATTCAACCAGAAAGTGTTACTTTTGAACCAAAGCTCAGATTAAAACAACAAACACCTATTAGGGGTATCCTGAGTCGAGAAAAGTAAAAAACCACTTCATTCGCTGATCAGAGCTTTCCCTGAGGAGTTAGACCAAAGTGTATCTCAGAATTGGCGAAAGAACTCAATTCAACCAGAAAGTGTTACTTTTGAACCAAAGCTCAGATTAAAACAACAAACACCTATTAGGGGTGTCCTGAGTCGGGAAAAGTAAAAAACCACTTCATTCGCTGATCAGTGCTTTCCCTGAGGAGTTAGACCAAACCGTATCTCAGAATTGGCGAAAGAACTCAATTCAACCAGAAAGTGTTACTTTTGAACCAAAACTCTGATTTGTAAGGGTTAGGGTTAGGGTTAGGGTTAGGGTTAGGGTTAGGGTTAGGGTTAGGGTTAGGGTTAGGGTTAGGGTTAGGGTTAGGGTTAGGGTTAGGGTCAGGGTTAGGGTTGGGTTAGGGTTAGGGTTAGGGTTAGGGTTAGATTCAAACATCAAAAAACAAAGACCTATTAGGTGTGTCCTGAGTTGGGAAAGCTAAGAAACCACTTCATTCGCTGAGCAGAGCTTTCCCTGAGGAGTTAGACCAAACCGTATCTCAGAATTGGCGAAAGAACTCAATTCAACCAGAAAGTGTTACTTTTGAACCAAAGCTCAGATTTGAACAACAAACATCTATTAGGGGTATCCTGAGTCGAGAAAGCTAAAAAACCACTCCGTTTGGTGATCAGAGCTTTCCCTGAGGAGTTAGACCAAAGTGTATCTCAGAATTGGCAAAAGAACTCAATTCAACCAGAAAGTGTTACTTTTGAACCAAAGCTCAGATTAAAACAACAAACCCCTATTAGGGGTGACCTGAGTCGGGAAAAGTAAAAAACCACTTCATTCGCTGATCAGAGCTTTCCCTGAGGAGTTAGACCAAAGTGTATCTCAGAATTGGCAAAAGAACTCAATTCAACCAGAAAGTGTTACTTTTGAACCAAAGCTCAGATTAAAACAACAAACACCTATTAGGGGTGTCCTGAGTCGGGAAAAGTAAAAAAACCACTTCATTCGCTGATCAGAGCTTTCCCTGAGGAGTTAGACCAAAGTGTATCTCAGAATTGGCGAAAGAACTCAATTCAACCAGAAAGTGTTACTTTTGAACCAAAGCTCAGATTTGAACAACAAACATCTATTAGGGGTATCCTGAGTCGAGAAAAGTAAAAACCCACTTCATTCGCTGAGCAGAGCTTTCCCTGAGGAGTTAGACCAAACCGTATCTCAGAATTGGCGAAAGAACTCAATTCAACCAGAAAGTGTTACCTTTGAACCAAAGCTCAGATTTGAACAACAAACACCTATTAGGGGTGTCCTGAGTCGGGAAAAGTAAAAAACTACCTCATTCGCTGATCAGAGCTTTCCCTGAGGAGTTAGACCAAAGTGTATCTCAGAATTGGCGAAAGAACTCAATTCAACCAGAAAGTGTTACTTTTGAACCAAAGCTCAGATTTCTAAGGGTTAGGGTTAGGGTTAGGGTTAGGGTTAGGGTTAGGGTTAGCGTTAGGGTTAGGGTTAGGGTTAGGGTTAGGGTTAGGGTTAGGGTTAGATTCAAACATCAAAAAACAAACACCTATTAGGGGTGTCCTGAGTTGGGAAAGCTAAGAAAACACTTCATTCGCTGATCAGAGCTTTCCCTGAGCAGTTAGACCAAACCGTATCTCAGAATTGGCGAAAGAACTCAATTCAACCAGAAAGTGTTACTTTTGAACCAAAGCTCAGATTAAAACAACAACCACCTATTAGGGGTGTCCTGAGTCGGGAAAAGTAAAAAACCACTTCATTCGCTGATCAGAGCTTTCCCTGAGCAGTTAGACCAAACCGTATCTCAGAATTGGCGAAAGAACTCAATTCAACCAGAAAGTGTTACTTTTGAACCAAAGCTCTGATTTGTAAGGGTTAGGGTTAGGGTTAGGGTTAGGGTTAGGGTTAGGGTTAGGGTTAGGGTTAGGGTTAGGGTTAGGGTTAGGGTTAGGGTTAGGGTTAGGGTTAGGGTTAGGGTTCGGGTTAGATTCAAACATCAAAAAACAAAGACCTATTAGGGGTGACCTGAGTCGGGAAAAGTAAAAAACCACTTCATTCGCTGATCAGAGCTTTCCCTGAGGACTTAGACCAAAGTGTATCTCAGAATTGGCGAAAGAACTCAATTCAACCAGAAAGTGTTACTTTTGAACCAAAGCTCAGATTTGAACAACAAACATCTATTAGGGGTATCCTGAGTCGAGAAAAGTAAAAACCCACTTCATTCGCTGAGCAGAGCTTTCCCTGAGGAGTTAGACCAAAGTGTATCTCAGAATTGGCGAAACAACTCAATTCAACCAGAAAGTGTTACTTTTGAACCAAAGCTCAGATTAAAACAACAAACACCTATTAGGGGTGTCCTGCGTCGGGAAAAGTAAAAAACCACTTCATTCGCTGATCAGAGCTTTCCCTGAGGAGTTAGACCAAACCGTATCTCAGAATTGGCGAAAGAACTCAATTCAACCAGAAAGTGTTACTTTTGAACCAAAGCTCAGATTTGAACAACAAACATCTATTAGGGGTATCCTGAGTCGAGAAAAGTAAAAAACCACTTCATTCGCTGATCAGAGCTTTCCCTGAGGAGTTAGACCAAAGTGTATCTCAGAATTGGCGAAAGAACGCAATTCAACCAGAAAGTGTTACTTTTGAACCAAAGCTCTGATTTGTAAGGGTTAGGGTTAGGGTTAGGGTTAGGGTTAGGGTTAGGGTTAGGGTTAGGGTTAGGGTTAGGGTTAGGGTTAGGGTTAGGGTTAGGGTTAGGGTTAGGGTTAGGGTTAGGGTTAGGGTTAGGGTTAGGGTTAGGGTTAGGGTTAGGGTTAGGGTTAGGGTTAGGGTTAGGGTTAGGGTTAGGGTTAGGGTTAGGGTTAGGGTTAGGGTTAGGGTTAGGGTTAGGGTTAGGGTTAGGGTTAGGGTTAGGGTTAGGGTTAGGGTTAGGGTTAGGGTTAGGGTTAGGGTTAGGGTTAGGGTTAGGGTTAGGGTTAGGGTTAGGGTTAGGGTTAGGGTTAGGGTTAGGGTTAGGGTTAGGGTTAGGGTTAGGGTTAGGGTTAGGGTTAGGGTTAGGGTTAGGGTTAGGGTTAGATTCAAACATCAAAAAACAAACACCTATTAGGGGTGTCCTGAGTTGGGAAAGCTAAGAAAACACTTCATTCACTGAGCAGAGCTTTCCCTGAGGAGTTAGACCAAACCATATCTCAGAATTGGCGAAAGAACTCAATTCAACCAGAAAGTGTTCCTTTTGAACCAAAGCTCAGTTTTGAACAACAAACCTCTATTAGGGGTATCCTGAGTCGATAAAGGTAAAAAACCACTTCATTCGCTGATCAGAGCTTTCCCTGAGGAGTTAGACCAAAGCGTATCTCAGAATTGGCGAAAGAACTCAATTCAACCAGAAAGTGTTACTTTTGAACCAAAGCTCAGATTTGAACAACAAACATCTATTAGGGGTATCCTGAGTCGAGAAAAGTAAAAAACCACTTCATTCGCTGATCAGAGCTTTCCCTGAGGAGTTAGACCAAAGCGTATCTCAGAATTGGCGAAAGAACTCAATTCAACCAGAAAGTGTTACTTTTGAACCAAAGCTCAGATTAAAACAACAAACACCTATTAGGGGTGTCCTGAGTCGGGAAAAGTAAAAAACCACTTCATTCGCTGATCAGAGCTTTCCCTGAGGAGTTAGACCAAAGTGTATCTCAGAATTGGCGAAAGAACTCAATTCAACCAGAAAGTGTTACTTTTGAACCAAAGCTCAGATTTGAACAACAAACATCTATTAGGGGTATCCTGAGTCGAGAAAAGTAAAAAACCACTTCATTCGCTGATCAGAGCTTTCCCTGAGGAGTTAGACCAAAGCGTATCTCAGAATTGGCGAAAGAACTCAATTCAACCAGAAAGTGTTACTTTTGAACCAAAGCTCAGATTAAAACAACAAACACCTATTAGGGGTGTCCTGAGTCGGGAAAAGTAAAAAACTACTTCATTCGCTGATCAGAGCTTTCCCTGAGGAGTTAGACCAAAGTGTATCTCAGAATTGGCGAAAGAACTCAATTCAACCAGAAAGTGTTACTTTTGAACCAAAGCTCAGATTTCTAAGGGTTAGGGTTAGGGTTAGGGTTAGGGTTAGGGTTAGCGTTAGGGTTAGGGTTAGGGTTAGGGTTAGGGTTAGATTCAAACATCAAAAAACAAACACCTATTAGGGGTGTCCTGAGTTGGGAAAGCTAAGAAAACACTTCATTCGCTGATCAGAGCTTTCCCTGAGCAGTTAGACCAAACCGTATCTCAGAATTGGCGAAAGAACTCAATTCAACCAGAAAGTGTTACTTTTGAACCAAAGCTCAGATTAAAACAACAACCACCTATTAGGGGTGTCCTGAGTCGGGAAAAGTAAAAAACCACTTCATTCGCTGATCAGAGCTTTCCCTGAGCAGTTAGACCAAACCGTATCTCAGAATTGGCGAAAGAACTCAATTCAACCAGAAAGTGTTACTTTTGAACCAAAGCTCTGATTTGTAAGGGTTAGGGTTAGGGTTAGGGTTAGGGTTAGGGTTAGGGTTAGGGTTAGGGTTAGGGTTCGGGTTAGATTCAAACATCAAAAAACAAAGACCTATTAGGGGTGACCTGAGTCGGGAAAAGTAAAAAACCACTTCATTCGCTGATCAGAGCTTTCCCTGAGGAGTTAGACCAAAGTGTATCTCAGAATTGGCGAAAGAACTCAATTCAACCAGAAAGTGTTACTTTTGAACCAAAGCTCAGATTTGAACAACAAACATCTATTAGGGGTATCCTGAGTCGAGAAAAGTAAAAACCCACTTCATTCGCTGAGCAGAGCTTTCCCTGAGGAGTTAGACCAAACCGTATCTCAGAATTGGCGAAAGAACTCAATTCAACCAGAAAGTGTTACCTTTGAACCAAAGCTCAGATTTGAACAACAAACATCTATTAGGGGTATCCTGAGTCGAGAAAAGTAAAAGTGTATCTCAGAATTGGCGAAAGAACGCAATTCAACCAGAAAGTGTTACTTTTGAACCAAAGCTCTGATTTGTAAGGGTTAGGGTTAGGGTTAGGGTTAGGGTTAGGGTTAGGGTTAGGGTTAGGGTTAGGGTTAGGGTTAGGGTTAGGGTTAGGGTTAGGGTTAGGGTTAGGGTTAGGGTTAGGGTTAGGGTTAGGGTTAGGGTTAGGGTTAGGGTTAGGGTTAGGGTTAGGGTTAGGGTTAGGGTTAGGGTTAGGGTTAGGGTTAGGGTTAGGGTTAGGGTTAGGGTTAGGGTTAGGGTTAGGGTTAGGGTTAGGGTTAGGGTTAGGGTTAGGGTTAGGGTTAGGGTTAGGGTTAGGGTTAGGGTTAGATTCAAACATCAAAAAACAAACACCTATTAGGGGTGTCCTGAGTTGGGAAAGCTAAGAAAACACTTCATTCACTGAGCAGAGCTTTCCCTGAGGAGTTAGACCAAACCATATCTCAGAATTGGCGAAAGAACTCAATTCAACCAGAAAGTGTTCCTTTTGAACCAAAGCTCAGTTTTGAACAACAAACCTCTATTAGGGGTATCCTGAGTCAAGAAAAGTAAAAAACCACTTCATTCGCTGATCAGAGCTTTCCCAGAGGAGTTAGACCAAAGCGTATCTCAGAATTGGCGAAAGAACTCAATTCAACCAGAAAGTGTTACTTTTGAACCAAAGCTCTGATTTGTAAGGGTTAGGGTTAGGGTTAGGGTTAGTGTTAGGGTTAGGGTTAGGGTTAGGGTTAGGGTTAGGGTTAGGGTTAGGGTTAGGGTTAGGGTTAGGGTTAGGGTTAGGGTTAGGGTTAGGGTTAGGGTTAGGGTTAGGGTTAGGGTTAGGGTTAGGGTTAGGGTTAGGGTTAGGGTTAGGGTTAGGGTTAGGGTTAGGGTTAGGGTTAGGGTTAGGGTTGGGGTTGGGGTTAGGGTTATGGTTAGGGTTAGATTCAAACATCAAAAAACAAACACCTATTAGGGGTGTCCTGAGTTGGGAAAGCTAAGAAAACACTTCATTCGCTGAGCAGAGCTTTCCCTGAGGAGTTAGACCAAAGTGTATCTCAGAATTGGCGAAAGAACTCAATTCAACCAGAAAGTGTTACTTTTGAACCAAAGCTCAGATTAAAACAACAAACACCTATTAGGGGTGTCCTGAGTCGGGAAAAGTAAAAAACTACTTCATTCGCTGATCAGAGCTTTCCCTGAAGAGTTAGACCAAAGTGTATCTCAGAATTGGCGAAAGAACTCAATTCAACCAGAAAGTGTTACTTTTGAACCAAAGCTCAGATTTCTAAGGGTTAGGGTTAGGGTTAGGGTTAGGGTTAGGGTTAGGGTTAGGGTTAGGGTTAGGGTTAGGGTTAGGGTTAGGGTTAGGGTTAGGGTTAGGGTTAGGGTTAGGGTTAGGGTTAGGGTTAGGGTTAGGGTTAGGGTTAGGGTCAGGGTTAGGGTTAGGGTTAGGGTTAGGGTTAGATTCAAACATCAAAAAGCAAAGACCTTTTAGGGGTGTCCTGAGTTGGGAAAGCTAAGAAACCACTTCATTCGCTGAGCAGAGCTTTCCCATGAGGAGTTAGACCAAACCGTATCTCAGAATTGGCGAAAGAACTCAATTCAACCAGAAAGTGTTACTTTTGAACCAAAGCTCAGATTTGAACAACAAACATCTATTAGGGGTATCCTGAGTCAAGAAAGCTAAAAAACCACTCCGTTTGGTGATCAGAGCTTTCCCTGAGGAGTTAGACCAAAGTGTATCTCAGAATTGGCAAAAGAACTCAATTCAACCAGAAAGTGTTACTTTTGAACCAAAGCTCAGATTAAAACAACAAACCCCTATTAGGGGTGACCTGAGTCGGGAAAATTAAAAAACCACTTCATTCGCTGATCAGAGCTTTCCCTGAGGAGTTAGACCAAAGTGTATCTCAGAATTGGCGAAAGAACTCAATTCAACCAGAAAGTGTTACTTTTGAACCAAAGGTCAGATTTGAACAACAAACATCTATTAGGGGTATCCTGAGTCGAGAAAAGTAAAAAACCACTTCATTCGCTGATCAGAGCTTTCCCTGAGGAGTTAGACCAAAGCGTATCTCAGAATTGGCGAAAGAACTCAATTCAACCAGAAAGTGTTACTTTTGAACCAAAGCTCAGATTAAAACAACAAACACCTATTAGGGGTGTCCTGAGTCGGGAAAAGTAAAAAACTACCTCATTCGCTGATCAGAGCTTTCCCTGAGGAGTTAGACCAAAGTGTATCTCAGAATTGGCGAAAGAACTCAATTCAACCAGAAAGTGTTACTTTTGAACCAAAGCTCAGATTTCTAAGGGTTAGGGTTAGGGTTAGGGTTAGGGTTAGGGTTAGGGTTAGCGTTAGGGTTAGGGTTAGGGTTAGGGTTAGGGTTAGGGTTAGGGTTAGATTCAAACATCAAAAAACAAACACCTATTAGGGGTGTCCTGAGTTGGGAAAGCTAAGAAAACACTTCATTCGCTGATCAGAGCTTTCCCTGAGCAGTTAGACCAAACCGTATCTCAGAATTGGCGAAAGAACTCAATTCAACCAGAAAGTGTTACTTTTGAACCAAAGCTCAGATTAAAACAACAAACACCTATTAGGGGTATCCTGAGTCGAGAAAAGTAAAAACCCACTTCATTCGCTGAGCAGAGCTTTCCCTGAGGAGTTAGACCAAAGTGTATCTCAGAATTGGCGAAACAACTCAATTCAACCAGAAAGTGTTACTTTTGAACCAAAGCTCAGATTAAAACAACAAACACCTATTAGGGGTGTCCTGCGTCGGGAAAAGTAAAAAACCACTTCATTCGCTGATCAGAGCTTTCCCTGAGGAGTTAGACCAAACCGTATCTCAGAATTGGCGAAAGAACTCAATTCAACCAGAAAGTGTTACTTTTGAACCAAAGCTCAGATTTGAACAACAAACATCTATTAGGGGTATCCTGAGTCGAGAAAAGTAAAAAACCACTTCATTCGCTGATCAGAGCTTTCCCTGAGGAGTTAGACCAAAGTGTATCTCAGAATTGGCGAAAGAACGCAATTCAACCAGAAAGTGTTACTTTTGAACCAAAGCTCTGATTTGTAAGGGTGGTTAGGGTTAGGGTTAGGGTTAGGGTTAGGGGTAGGGTTAGGGTTAGGGTTAGGGTTAGGGTTAGGGTTAGGGTTAGGGTTAGGGTTAGGGTTAGGGTTAGGGTTAGGGTTAGGGTTAGGGTTAGGGTTAGGGTTAGGGTTAGGGTTAGGGTTAGGGTTAGGGTTAGGGTTAGGGTTAGGGTTAGGGTTAGGGTTAGGGTTAGGGTTAGGGTTAGGGTTAGGGTTAGATTCAAACATCAAAAAACAAACACCTATTAGGGGTGTCCTGAGTTGGGAAAGCTAAGAAAACACTTCATTCACTGAGCAGAGCTTTCCCTGAGGAGTTAGACCAAACCATATCTCAGAATTGGCGAAAGAACTCAATTCAACCAGAAAGTGTTCCTTTTGAACCAAAGCTCAGTTTTGAACAACAAACCTCTATTAGGGGTATCCTGAGTCGAGAAAGGTAAAAAACCACTTCATTCGCTGATCAGAGCTTTCCCTGAGGAGTTAGACCAAAGCGTATCTCAGAATTGGCGAAAGAACTCAATTCAACCAGAAAGTGTTACTTTTGAACCAAAGCTCAGATTAAAACAACAAACACCTATTAGGGGTGTCCTGAGTCGGGAAAAGTAAAAAACCACTTCATTCGCTGATCAGAGCTTTCCCTGAGGTGTTAGACCAAAGTGTATCTCAGAATTGGCGAAAGAACTCAATTCAACCAGAAAGTGTTACTTTTGAACCAAAGCTCAGATTAAAACAACAAACACCTATTAGGGGTGTCCTGAGTCGGGAAAAGTAAAAAACCACTTCCGCTTATCAGAGCTTTCCCTGAGCAGTTAGACCAAACCGTATCTCAGAATTGGCGAAAGAACTCAATTCCACCAGAAAGTGTTACTTTTGTACCAAAGCTCTGATTTGTAAGGGTTAGGATTAGGGTTAGGGTTAGGGTTAGGGTTAGGGTTAGGGTTAGGGTTAGGGTTAAGGTTAGGGTTAGGGTTAGGGTTAGGGTTAGGGTTAGGGTTAGGGTTAGATTCAAACATCAAAAAACAAAGACCTATTAGGGGTGTCCTGATTTGGGAAAGCTAAGAAACCACTTCATTCGCTGAGCAGAGCTTTCCCTGAGGAGTTAGACCAAACATTATCTCAGAATTGGCGAAAGAAACTCAATTCAACCAGAAAGTGTTCCTTTTGAACCAAAGCTCAGATTTGAACAACAAACATCTATTAGGGGTATACTGAGTCGAGAAAAGTAAAAACCCACTTCATTCGCTGAGCAGAGCTTTCCCTGAGGAGTTAGACCAAACCGTATCTCAGAATTGGCGAAAGAACTCAATTCAACCAGAAAGTGTTACTTTTGAACCAAAGCTCAGATTTGAACAACAAACATCTATTAGGGTATCCTGAGTCGAGAAAAGTAAAAAACCACTTCATTCGCTGATCAGAGCTTTCCCTGAGGAGTTAGACCAAAGTGTATCTCAGAATTGGCGAAAGAACTCAATTCAACCAGAAAGTGTTCCTTTTGAACCAAAGCTCAGATTTGAACAACAAACCTCTATTAGGGGTATCCTGAGTCGAGAAAAGTAAAAAACCACTTCATTCGCTGATCAGAGCTTTCCCTGAGGAGTTAGACCAAAGTGTATCTCAGAATTGGCGAAAGAACTCAATTCAACCAGAAAGTGTTACTTTTGAACCAAAGCTCTGATTTGTAAGGGTTAGGGTTAGGGTTAGGGTTAGGGTTAGGGTTAGGGTTAGGGTTAGGGTTAGGGTTAGGGTTAGGGTTAGGGTTAGGGTTAGGGTTAGGGTTAGGGTTAGGGTTAGGGGTTAGGGTTAGGGTTAGGGTTAGGGTTAGGGTTAGGGTTAGGGTTAGGGTTAGGGTTAGGGTTAGGGTTAGATTCAAACATCAAAAACAAACACCTATTAGGGGTGTCCTGAGTTGGGAAAGCTAAGAAAACACTTCATTCGCTGAGCAGAGCTTTCCCTGAGGAGTTAGACCAAAGTGTATCTCAGAATTGGCGAAAGAACTCAATTCAACCAGAAAGTGTTACTTTTGAACCCAAAGCTCAGATTTGAACACCAAACATCTATTAGGGGTATCCTGAGTCGAGAAAAGTAAAAAACCACTTCATTCGTTGATCAGAGCTTTCCCTGAGGAGTTAGACCAAACCGTATCTCAGAATTGGCAAAAGAACTCAATTCAACCAGAAAGTGTTACTTTTGAACCAAAGCTCAGATTTGAACAACAAACATCTATTAGGGGTTTCCTCAGTCGAGAAAGCTAAAAAACCACTCCGTTTGGTGATCAGAGCTTTCCCTGAGGAGTTAGACCAAAGTGTATCTCAGAATTGGCAAAAGAACTCAATTCAACCAGAAAGTGTTACTTTTGAACCAAAGCTCAGATTAAAACAACAAACCCCTATTAGGGGTGACCTGAGTCGGGAAAAGTAAAAACCACTTCATTCGCTGATCAGAGCTTTCCCTGAGGAGTTAGACCAAACCGTATCTCAGAATTGGCAAAAGAACTCAATTCAACCAGAAAGTGTTACTTTTGAACCAAAGCTCAGATTTGAACAACAAACATCTATTAGGGGTATCCTGACTCGAGAAAAGTAAAAACCCACTTCATTCGCTGAGCAGAGCTTTCCCTGAGGAGTTAGACCAAACCGTATCTCAGAATTGGCGAAAGAACTCAATTCAACCAGAAAAGTGTTACCTTTGAACCAAAGCACAGATTTGAACAACAAACATCTATTAGGGGTATCCTGAGTCGAGAAAAGTAAAAAACCACTTCATTCGCTGATCAGAGCTTTCCCTGAGGAGTTAGACCAAAGTGTATCTCAGAATTGGCGAAAGAACTCAATTCAACCAGAAAGTGTTACTTTTGAACCAAAGCTCAGATTAAAACAACAAACACCTATTAGGGGTGTCCTGAGTCGGGAAAAGTAAAAAACTACTTCATTCGCTGATCAGAGCTTTCCCTGAGGAGTTAGACCAAAGTGTATCTCAGAATTGGCGAAAGAACTCAATTCAACCAGAAAGTGTTACTTTTGAACCAAAGCTCAGATTTCTAAGGGTTAGGGTTAGGGTTAGGGTTAGGGTTAGGGTTAGGGTTAGGGTTAGGGTTAGGGTTAGGGTTAGGGTTAGGGTTAGGGTTAGGGTTAGGGTTAGGGTTAGGGTTAGATTCAAACATCAAAAAACAAACACCTATTAGGGGTGTCCTGAGTTGGGATAGCTAAGAAAACACTTCATTCGCTGATCAGAGCTTTCCCTGAGGAGTTAGACCAAAGTGTATCTCAGAATTGGCGAAAGAACTCAATTCAACCAGAAAGTGTTACTTTTGAACCAAAGCTCAGATTTGAACAACAAACATCTATTAGGGGTATCCTGAGTCGAGAAAAGTAAAAAACCACTTCATTCGCTGATCAGAGCTTTCCTTGAGGAATTAGACGATAGTGTATCTCAGAATTGGCGAAAGAACTCAATTCAACCAGAAAGTGTTACTTTTGAACCAAAGCTCTGATTTGTAAGGGTTAGGATTAGGGTTAGGGTTAGGTTTAGGTTTAGGTTTAGGTTTAGGGTTAGGGTTAGGGTTAGGGTTAGGGTTAGGGTTAGGGTTAGGGTTAGGGTTAGGGTTAGGGTTAGGGTTAGGGTTAGGGTTAGGGTTAGGGTTAGGGTTAGGGTTAGGGTTAGGGTTAGGGTTAGGGTTAGATTCAAACATCAAAAAACAAACACCTATTAGGGGTGTCCTGAGTTGGGAAAGCTAAGAAAACACTTCATTCGCTGAGCAGAGCTTTCCCTGAGGAGTTAGACCAAAGTGTATCTCAGAATTGGCGAAAGAACTCAATTCAACCAGAAAGTGTTACTTTTGAACCAAAGCTCAGATTAAAACAACAAACACCTATTAGGGGTGTCCTGAGTCGGGAAAAGTAAAAAACCACTTCATTCGCTGATCAGACCTTTCCCTGAGGAGTTAGACCAAAGTGTATCTCAGAATTGGCGAAAGAACTCAATTCAACCAGAAAGTGTTACTTTTGAACCAAAGCTCAGATTTGAACAACAAACATCTATTAGGGGTATCCTGAGTCGGGAAAAGTAAAAAACTACTTCATTCACTGATCAGAGCTTTCCCTGAGGAGTTAGACCAAAGTGTATCTCAGAATTGGCGAAAGAACTCAATTCAACCAGAAAGTGTTACTTTTGAACGAAAGCTCAGATTTCTAAGGGTTAGGGTTAGGGTTAGGGTTAGGGTTAGGGTTAGGGTTAGGGTTAGGGTTAGGGTTAGGGTTAGGGTTAGGGTTAGGGTTAGGGTTAGGGTTAGGGTTAGGGTTAGGGTTAGGGTTAGGGTTAGGGTTAGGGTTAGGGTTAGGGTTAGGGTTAGGGTTAGGGTTAGGGTTAGATTCAAACATCAAAAAACAAACACCTATTAGGGGTGTCCTGAGTTGGGAAAGCTAAGAAAACACTTCATTCGCTGAGCAGAGCTTTCCCTGAGGAGTTAGACCAAAGTGTATCTCAGAATTGGCGAAAGAACTCAATTCAACCAGAAAGTGTTACTTTTGAACCAAAGCTCAGATTAAAACAACAAACACCTATTAGGGGTGTCCTGAGTCGGGAAAAGTAAAATACCACTTCATTCGCTGATCAGAGCTTTCCCTGAGGAGTTAGACCAAAGTGTATCTCAGAATTGGCGAAAGAACTCAATTCAACCAGAAAGTGTTACTTTTGAACCAAAGCTCAGATTAAAACAACAACCACCTATTAGGGGTGTCCTGAGTCGGGAAAAGTAAAGAACCACTTCATTCGCTGATCAGAGCTTTCCCTGAGCAGTTAGACCAAACCGTATCTCAGAATTGGCGAAAGAACTCAATTCAACCAGAAAGTGTTACTTTTGAACCAAAGCTCTGATTTGTAAGGGTTAGGATTAGGGTTAGGGTTAGGATTAGGGTTAGGGTTAGGGTTAGGGTTAGGGTTAGGGTTAGGGTTAGGGTTAGGCTTAGGCTTAGGCTTAGGGTTAGGGTTAGGGTTAGGGTTAGGGTTAGGGTTAGGGTTAGGGTTAGGGTTAGGGTTAGGGTTAGGGTTAGGGTTAGGGTTAGGGTTAGGGTTAGGGTTAGGGTTAGGGTTAGGGTTAGGGTTAGGGTTAGGGTTAGGGTTAGGGTTAGGGTTAGGGTTAGGGTTAGGGTTAGGGTTAGGGTTAGGGTTAGGGTTAGGGTTAGGGTTAGGGTTAGGGTTAGGGTTAGGATTAGGATTAGGATTAGATTCAAACATCAAAAAACAAACACCTATTAGGGGTGTCCTGAGTTGGGAAAGCTAAGAAAACACTTCATTCGCTGAGCAGAGATTTCCCTGAGGAGTTAGACCAAACCATATCTCAGAATTGGCGAAAGAACTCAATTCAACCAGAATTTGTTCCTTTTGAACCAAAGCTCAGATTTGAACAACAAACCTCTATTAGGGGTATCCTGAGTCGAGAAAAGTAAAAAACCACTTCATTCGCTGATCAGAGCTTTCCCTGAGGAGTTAGACCAAAGCGTATCTCAGAATTGGCGAAAGAACTCAATTCAACCAGAAAGTGTTACTTTTGAACCAAAGCTCAGATTAAAACAACAAAAACCTATTAGGGGTGTCCTGAGTCGGGAAAGCTAAGAAAACACTTCATTCGCTGAGCAGAGCTTTCCCTGAGGAGTTAGACCAAAGTGTATCTCAGAATTGGCGAAAGAACTCAATTCAACCAGAAAGTGTTACTTTTGAACCAAAGCTCAGATTAAAACAACAAACACCTATTAGGGGTGTCCTGAGTCGGGAAAAGTAAAAAACCACTTCATTCGCTGATCAGTGCTTTCCCTGAGGAGTTAGACCAAACCGTATCTCAGAATTGGCGAAAGAACTCAATTCAACCAGAAAGTGTTACTTTTGAACCAAAGCTCTGATTTGTAAGGGTTAGGATTAGGGTTAGGGTTAGGGTTAGGGTTAGGGTTAGGGTTAGGGTTAGGGTTAGGGTTAGGGTTAGATTCAAACATCAAAAAACAAAGACCTATTAGGGGTGTCCTGAGTTGGGAAAGCTAAGAAACCACTTCATTCGCTGATCAGAGCTTTCCCTGAGGAGTTAGACCAAACCGTATCTCAGAATTGGCGAAAGAACTCAATTCAACCAGAAAGTGTTACTTTTGAACCAAAGCTCAGATTTGAACAACAAACATCTATTAGGGGTATCCTGACTCGAGAAAAGTAAAAACCCACTTCATTCGCTGAGCAGAGCTTTCCCTGAGGAGTTAGACCAAACCGTATCTCAGAATTGGCGAAAGAACTCAATTCAACCAGAAAGTGTTACCTTTGAACCAAAGCACAGATTTGAACAACAAACATCTATTAGGGGTATCCTAAGTCGAGAAAAGTAAAAAACCACTTCATTCGCTGATCAGAGCTTTCCCTGAGGAGTTAGACCAAAGTGTATCTCAGAATTGGCGAAAGAACTCAATTCAACCAGAAAGTGTTACTTTTGAACCAAAGCTCAGATTAAAACAACAAACACCTATTAGGGGTGTCCTGAGTCGGGAAAAGTAAAAAACTACTTCATTCGCTGATCAGAGCTTTCCCTGAGGAGTTAGACCAAAGTGTATCTCAGAATTGGCGAAAGAACTCAATTCAACCAGAAAGTGTTACTTTTGAACCAAAGCTCAGATTTGAACAACAAACATCTATTAGGGGTATCCTGAGTCGAGAAAAGTAAAAAACCACTTCATTCGCTGATCAGAGCTATCCCTGAGGAGTTAGACCAAAGTGTATCTCAGAATTGGCGAAAGAACTCAATTCAACCAGAAAGTGTTACTTTTGAACCAAAGCTCAGATTAAAACAACAAACACCTATTAGGGGTGTCCTGAGTCGGGAAAAGTAAAAAACCACTTCATTCGCTGATCAGAGCTTTCCCTGAGGAGTTAGACCAAACCGTATCTCAGAATTGGCGAAAGAACTCAATTCAACCAGAAAGTGTTACTTTTGAACCAAAGCTCAGATTAAAACAACAAACACCTATTAGGGGTGTCCTGAGTCGGGAAAGCTAAGAAAACACTTCATTCGCTGAGCAGAGCTTTCCCTGAGGAGTTAGACCAAAGTGTATCTCAGAATTGGCGAAAGAACTCAATTCAACCAGAAAGTGTTACTTTTGAACCAAAGCTCAGATTAAAACAACAAACACCTATTAGGGGTGTCCTGAGTCGGGAAAAGTAAAAAACCACTTCATTCGCTGATCAGTGCTTTCCCTGAGGAGTTAGACCAAACCGTATCTCAGAATTGGCGAAAGAACTCAATTCAACCAGAAAGTGTAACTTTTGAACCAAAGCTCTGATTTGTAAGGGTTAGGGTTAGGGTTAGGGTTAGGGTTAGGGTTAGGGTTAGGGTTAGGGTTAGGGTTAGGGTTAGGGTTAGGGTTAGGGTTAGGGTTAGGGTTAGGGTTAGGGTTAGGGTTAGGGTTAGGGTTAGGGTTAGGGTTAGGGTTAGGGTTAGGGTTAGGGTTAGGGTTAGGGTTAGGGTTAGGGTTAGGGTTAGGGTTAGGGTTAGGGTTAGGGTTAGGGTTAGGGTTAGGGTTAGGGTTAGATTCAAACATCAAAAAACAAAGACCTATTAGGGGTGTCCTGAGTTGGGAAAGCTAAGAAACCACTTCATTCGCTGATCAGAGCTTTCCCTGAGGAGTTAGACCAAACCGTATCTCAGAATTGGCGAAAGAACTCAATTCAACCAGAAAGTGTTACTTTTGAACCAAAGCTCAGATTTGAACAACAAACATCTATTAGGGGTATCCTGACTCGAGAAAAGTAAAAACCCACTTCATTCGCTGAGCAGAGCTTTCCCTGAGGAGTTAGACCAAAGTGTATCTCAGAATTGGCGAAAGAACTCAATTCAACCAGAAAGTGTTACCTTTGAACCAAAGCACAGATTTGAACAACAAACATCTATTAGGGGTATCCTGAGTCGAGAAAAGTAAAAAACCACTTCATTCGCTGATCAGAGCTTTCCCTGAGGAGTTAGACCAAAGTGTATCTCAGAATTGGCGAAAGAACTCAATTCAACCAGAAAGTGTTACTTTTGAACCAAAGCTCAGATTAAAACAACAAACACCTATTAGGGGTGTCCTGAGTCGGGAAAAGTAAAAAACTACTTCATTCGCTGATCAGAGCTTTCCCTGAGGAGTTAGACCAAAGTGTATCTCAGAATTGGCGAAAGAACTCAATTCAACCAGAAAGTGTTACTTTTGAACCAAAGCTCAGATTTCTAAGGGTTAGGGTTAGGGTTAAGGTTAGGGTTAGGGTTAGGGTTAGGGTTAGGGTTAGGGTTAGGGTTAGGGTTAGGGTTAGGGTTAGGGTTAGATTCAAACATCAAAAAACAAACACCTATTAGGGGTGTCCTGAGTTGGGAAAGCTAAGAAAACACTTCATTCGCTGAGCAGAGCTTTCCCTGAGGAGTTAGACCAAAGTGTATCTCAGAATTGGCGAAAGAACTCAATTCAACCAGAAAGTGTTACTTTTGAACCAAAGCTCAGATTAAAACAACAAACACCTATTAGGGGTGTCCTGAGTCGGGAAAAGTAAAAAACCACTTCATTCGCTGATCAGAGCTTTCCCTGAGGAGTTAGACCAAAGTGTATCTCAGAATTGGCGAAAGAACTCAATTCAACCAGAAAGTGTTACTTTTGAACCAAAGCTCAGATTTGAACAACAAACATCTATTAGGGGTATCCTGAGTCGGGAAAAGTAAAAAACTACTTCATTCACTGATCAGAGCTTTCCCTGAGGAGTTAGACCAAAGTGTATCTCAGAATTGGCGAAAGAACTCAATTCAACCAGAAAGTGTTACTTTTGAACGAAAGCTCAGATTTCTAAGAGTTAGGGTTAGGGTTAGGGTTAGGGTTAGGGTTAGGGTTAGGGTTAGGGTTAGGGTTAGGGTTAGGGTTAGGGTTAGGGTTAGGGTTAGGGTTAGGGTTAGGGTTAGGGTTAGATTCAAACATCAAAAAACAAACACCTATTAGGGGTGTCCTGAGTTGGGAAAGCTAAGAAAACACTTCATTCGCTGAGCAGAGCTTTCCCTGAGGAGTTAGACCAAAGTGTATCTCAGAATTGGCGAAAGAACTCAATTCAACCAGAAAGTGTTACTTTTGAACCAAAGCTCAGATTTGAACAACAAACATCTATTAGGGGTATCCTGAGTCGAGAAAAGTAAAAAACCACTTCATTCGCTGATCAGAGCTTTCCCTGAGGAGTGAGACCAAAGTGTATCTCAGAATTGGCGAAAGAACTCAATTCAACCAGAAAGTGTTACTTTTGAACCAAAGCTCAGATTAAAACAACAAACACCTATTAGGGGTGTCCTGAGTCGGGAAAGCTAAGAAAACACTTCATTCGCTGAGCAGAGCTTTCCCTGAGGAGTTAGACCAAAGTGTATCTCAGAATTGGCGAAAGAACTCAATTCAACCAGAAAGTGTTACTTTTGAACCAAAGCTCAGATTAAAACAACAAACACCTATTAGGGGTGTCCTGAGTCGGGAAAAGTAAAAAACCACTTCATTCGCTGATCAGTGCTTTCCCTGAGGAGTTAGACCAAACCGTATCTCAGAATTGGCGAAAGAACTCAATTCAACCAGAAAGTGTTACTTTTGAACCAAAGCTCTGATTTGTAAGGGTTAGGGTTAGGGTTAGGGTTAGGGTTAGGGTTAGGGTTAGGGTTAGGGTTAGGGTTAGGGTTAGGGTTAGGGTTAGGGTTAGATTCAAACATCAAAAAACAAAGACCTATTAGGGGTGTCCTGAGTTGGGAAAGCTAAGAAACCACTTCATTCGCTGATCAGAGCTTTCCCTGAGGAGTTAGACCAAACCGTATCTCAGAATTGGCGAAAGAACTCAATTCAACCAGAAAGTGTTACTTTTGAACCAAAGCTCAGATTTGAACAACAAACATCTATTAGGGGTATCCTGACTCGAGAAAAGTAAAAACCCACTTCATTCGCTGAGCAGAGCTTTCCCTGAGGAGTTAGACCAAACCGTATCTCAGAATTGGCGAAAGAACTCAATTCAACCAGAAAGTGTTACCTTTGAACCAAAGCACAGATTTGAACAACAAACATCTATTAGGGGTATCCTAAGTCGAGAAAAGTAAAAAACCACTTCATTCGCTGATCAGAGCTTTCCCTGAGGAGTTAGACCAAAGTGTATCTCAGAATTGGCGAAAGAACTCAATTCAACCAGAAAGTGTTACTTTTGAACCAAAGCTCAGATTTGAACAACAAACATCTATTAGGGGTATCCTGAGTCGAGAAAAGTAAAAAACCACTTCATTCGCTGATCAGAGCTTTCCCTGAGGAGTTAGACCAAAGTGTATCTCAGAATTGGCGAAAGAACTCAATTCAACCAGAAAGTGTTACTTTTGAACCAAAGCTCAGATTAAAACAACAAACACCTATTAGGGGTGTCCTGAGTCAGGAAAAGTAAAAAACCACTTCATTCGCTGATCAGAGCTTTCCCTGAGGAGTTAGACCAAACCGTATCTCAGAATTGGCGAAAGAACTCAATTCAACCAGAAAGTGTTATTTTTGAACCAAAGCTCAGATTAAAACAACAAACACCTATTAGGGGTGTCCTGAGTCGGGAAACCTAAGAAAACACTTCATTCGCTGAGCAGAGCTTTCCCTGAGGAGTTAGACCAAAGTGTATCTCAGAATTGGCGAAAGAACTCAATTCAACCAGAAAGTGTTACTTTTGAACCAAAGCTCAGATTAAAACAACAAACACCTATTAGGGGTGTCCTGAGTCGGGAAAAGTAAAAAACCACTTCATTCGCTGATCAGTGCTTTCCCTGAGGAGTTAGACCAAACCGTATCTCAGAATTGGCGAAAGAACTCAATTCAACCAGAAAGTGTTACCTTTGAACCAAAGCACAGATTTGAACAACAAACATCTATTAGGGGTATCCTAAGTCGAGAAAAGTAAAAAACCACTTCATTCGCTGATCAGAGCTTTCCCTGAGGAGTTAGACCAAAGTGTATCTCAGAATTGGCGAAAGAACTCAATTCAACCAGAAAGTGTTACTTTTGAACCAAAGCTCAGATTAAAACAACAAACACCTATTAGGGGTGTCCTGAGTCGGGAAAAGTAAAAAACTACTTCATTCGCTGATCAGAGCTTTCCCTGAGGAGTTAGACCAAAGTGTATCTCAGAATTGGCGAAAGAACTCAATTCAACCAGAAAGTGTTACTTTTGAACCAAAGCTCAGATTTGAACAACAAACATCTATTAGGGGTATCCTGAGTCGAGAAAAGTAAAAAACCACTTCATTTGCTGATCAGAGCTTTCCCTGAGGAGTTAGACCAAACCGTATCTCAGAATTGGCGAAAGAACTCAATTCAACCAGAAAGTGTTACCTTTGAACCAAAGCACAGATTTGAACAACAAACACCTATTAGGGGTCTCCTGAGTCGGGAAACCTAAGAAAACACTTCATTCGCTGAGCAGAGCTTTCCCTGAGGAGTTAGACCAAAGTGTATCTCAGAATTGGCGAAAGAACTCAATTCAACCAGAAAGTGTTACTTTTGAACCAAAGCTCAGATTAAAACAACAAACACCTATTAGGGGTGTCCTGAGTCGGGAAAAGTAAAAAACCACTTCATTCGCTGATCAGTGCTTTCCCTGAGGAGTTAGACCAAACCGTATCTCAGAATTGGCGAAAGAACTCAATTCAACCAGAAAGTGTTACTTTTGAACCAAAGCTCTGATTTGTAAGGGTTAGGATTAGGGTTAGGGTTAGGGTTAGGGTTAGGGTTAGGGTTAGGTTTAGGGTTAGGGTTAGGGTTAGGGTTAGGGTTAGGGTTAGGGTTAGGGTTAGGGTTAGGGTTAGGGTTAGGGTTAGGGTTAGGGTTAGGGTTAGGGTTAGGGTTAGGGTTAGGGTTAGGGTTAGATTCAAACATCAAAAAACAAACACCTATTAGGGGTGTCCTGAGTTGGGAAAGCTAAGAAAACACTTCATTCGCTGAGCAGAGCTTTCCCTGAGGAGTTAGACCAAAGTGTATCTCAGAATTGGCGAAAGAACTCAATTCAACCAGAAAGTGTTACTTTTGAACCAAAGCTCAGATTTGAACAACAAACATCTATTAGGGGTATCCTGAGTCGAGAAAAGTAAAAAACCACTTCATTCGCTGATCAGAGCTTTCCCTGAGGAGTTTGACCAAAGTGTATCTCAGAATTGGCGAAAGAACTCAATTCAACCAGAAAGTGTTACTTTTGAACCAAAGCTCAGATTAAAACAACAAACACCTATTAGGGGTGTCCTGAGTCGGGAAAAGTAAAAAACCACTTCATTCGCTGATCAGAGCTTTCCCTGAGGAGTTAGACCAAACCGTATCTCAGAATTGGCGAAAGAACTCAATTCAACCAGAAAGTGTTACTTTTGAACCAAAGCTCAGATTAAAACAACAAACACCTATTAGGGGTGTCCTGAGTCGGGAAAGCTAAGAAAACACTTCATTCGCTGAGCAGAGCTTTCCCTGAGGAGTTAGACCAAAGTGTATCTCAGAATTGGCGAAAGAACTCAATTCAACCAGAAAGTGTTACTTTTGAACCAAAGCTCAGATTAAAACAACAAACACCTATTAGGGGTGTCCTGAGTCGGGAAAAGTAAAAAACCACTTCATTCGCTGATCAGTGCTTTCCCTGAGGAGTTAGACCAAACCGTATCTCAGAATTGGCGAAAGAACTCAATTCAACCAGAAAGTGTTACTTTTGAACCAAAGCTCTGATTTGTAAGGGTTAGGATTAGGGTTAGGGTTAGGGTTAGGGTTAGGGTTAGGGTTAGGGTTAGGGTTAGGGTTAGGGTTAGGGTTAGGGTTAGGGTTAGGGTTAGGGTTAGGGTTAGGGTTAGGGTTAGATTCAAACATCAAAAAACAAAGACCTATTAGGGGTGTCCTGAGTTGGGAAAGCTAAGAAACCACTTCATTCGCTGATCAGAGCTTTCCCTGAGGAGTTAGACCAAACCGTATCTCAGAATTGGCGAAAGAACTCAATTCAACCAGAAAGTGTTACTTTTGAACCAAAGCTCAGATTTGAACAACAAACATCTATTAGGGGTATCCTGACTCGAGAAAAGTAAAAACCCACTTCATTCGCTGAGCAGAGCTTTCCCTGAGGAGTTAGACCAAACCGTATCTCAGAATTGGCGAAAGAACTCAATTCAACCAGAAAGTGTTACCTTTGAACCAAAGCACAGATTTGAACAACAAACATCTATTAGGGGTGTCCTGAGTCGAGAAAAGTAAAAAACCACTTCATTCGCTGATCAGAGCTTTCCCTGAGGAGTTAGACCAAAGTGTATCTCAGAATTGGCGAAAGAACTCAATTCAACCAGAAAGTGTTACTTTTGAACCAAAGCTCAGATTAAAACAACAAACACCTATTAGGGGTGTCCTGAGTCGGGAAAAGTAAAAAACTACTTCATTCGCTGATCAGAGCTTTCCCTGAGGAGTTAGACCAAAGTGTATCTCAGAATTGGCGAAAGAACTCAATTCAACCAGAAAGTGTTACTTTTGAACCAAAGCTCAGATTTCTAAGGGTTAGGGTTAGGGTTAGGGTTAGGGTTAGGGTTAGGGTTAGGGTTAGATTCAAACATCAAAAAACAAACACCTATTAGGGGTGTCCTGAGTTGGGAAAGCTAAGAAAACACTTCATTCGCTGAGCAGAGCTTTCCCTGAGGAGTTAGACCAAAGTGTATCTCAGAATTGGCGAAAGAACTCAATTCAACCAGAAAGTGTTACTTTTGAACCAAAGCTCAGATTTGAACAACAAACATCTATTAGGGGTATCCTGAGTCGAGAAAAGTAAAAAACCACTTCATTCGCTGATCAGAGCTTTCCCTGAGGAGTTAGACAAAGTGTATCTCAGAATTGGCGAAAGAACTCAATTCAACCAGAAAGTGTTACTTTTGAACCAAAGCTCAGATTAAAACAACAAACACCTATTAGGGGTGTCCTGAGTCGGGAAAAGTAAAAAACCACTTCATTCGCTGATCAGAGCTTTCCCTGAGGAGTTAGACCAAACCGTATCTCAGAATTGGCGAAAGAACTCAATTCAACCAGAAAGTGTTACTTTTGAACCACAGCTCTGATTTGTAAGGGTTAGGTTTAGGTTTAGGTTTAGGTTTAGGTTTAGGGTTAGGGTTAGGGTTAGGGTTAGGGTTAGGGTTAGGGTTAGGGTTAGGGTTAGGGTTAGGGTTAGGGTTAGGGTTAGGGTTAGGGTTAGGGTTAGGGTTAGGGTTAGGGTTAGGGTTAGGGTTAGGGTTAGGGTTAGGGTTAGGGTTAGGGTTAGGGTTAGGGTTAGGGTTAGGGTTAGGGTTAGGGTTAGATTCAAACATCAAAAAACAAACACCTATTAGGGGTGTCCTGAGTTGGGAAAGCTAAGAAAACACTTCATTCGCTGAGCAGAGCTTTCCCTGAGGAGTTAGACCAAAGTGTATCTCAGAATTGGCGAAAGAACTCAATTCAACCAGAAAGTGTTACTTTTGAACCAAAGCTCAGATTAAAACAACAAACACCTATTAGGGGTGTACTGAGTCGGGAAAAGTAAAAAACCACTTCATTCGCTGATCAGAGCTTTCCCTGAGGAGTTAGACCAAAGTGTATCTCAGAATTGGCGAAAGAACTCAATTCAACCAGAAAGTGTTACTTTTGAACCAAAGCTCAGATTTGAACAACAAACATCTATTAGGGGTATCCTGAGTCGAGAAAAGTAAAAAACCACTTCATTCGCTGATCAGAGCTTTCCCTGAGGAGTTAGACCAAAGTGTATCTCAGAATTGGCGAAAGAACTCAATTCAACCAGAAAGTGTTACTTTTGAACGAAAGCTCAGATTTGAACAACAAACATCTATTAGGGGTATCCTGACTCGAGAAAAGTAAAAACCCACTTCATTCGCTGAGCAGAGCTTTCCCTGAGGAGTTAGACCAAACCGTATCTCAGAATTGGCGAAAGAACTCAATTCAACCAGAAAGTGTTACCTTTGAACCAAAGCACAGATTTGAACAACAAACATCTATTAGGGGTATCCTGAGTCGAGAAAAGTAAAAAACCACTTCATTCACTGATCAGAGCTTTCCCTGAGGAGTTAGACCAAAGTGTATCTCAGAATTGGCGAAAGAACTCAATTCAACCAGAAAGTGTTACTTTTGAACCAAAGCTCAGATTAAAACAACAAACACCTATTAGGGGTGTCCTGAGTCGGGAAAAGTAAAAAACTACTTCATTCGCTGATCAGAGCTTTCCCTGAGGAGTTAGACCAAAGTGTATCTCAGAATTGGCGAAAGAACTCAATTCAACCAGAAAGTGTTACTTTTGAACCAAAGCTCAGATTTCTAAGGGTTAGGGTTAGGGTTAGGGTTAGGGTTAGGGTTAGGGTTAGGGTTAGGGTTAGGGTTAGGGTTAGGGTTAGGGTTAGGGTTAGATTCACACATCAAAAAACAAACACCTATTAGGGGTGTCCTGAGTTGGGAAAGCTAAGAAAACACTTCATTCGCTGAGCAGAGCTTTCCCTGAGGAGTTAGACCAAAGTGTATCTCAGAATTGGCGAAAGAACTCAATTCAACCAGAAAGTGTTACTTTTGAACCAAAGCTCAGATTAAAACAACAAACACCTATTAGGGGTGTCCTGAGTCGGGAAAAGTAAAAAACTACTTCATTCGCTGATCAGAGCTTTCCCTGAGGAGTTAGACCAAAGTGTATCTCAGAATTGGCGAAAGAACTCAATTCAACCAGAAAGTGTTACTTTTGAACCAAAGCTCAGATTTCTAAGGGTTAGGGTTAGGGTTAGGGTTAGGGTTAGGGTTAGGGTTAGGGTTAGGGTTAGGGTTAGGGTTAGGGTTAGATTCAAACATCAAAAAACAAACACCTATTAGGGGTGTCCTGAGTTGGGAAAGCTAAGAAAACACTTCATTCGCTGAGCAGAGCTTTCCCTGAGGAGTTAGACCAAACCGTATCTCAGAATTGGCGAAAGAACTCAATTCAACCAGAAAGTGTTACTTTTGAACCAAAGCTCAGATTTGAACAACAAACATCTATTAGGGGTATCCTGAGTCGGGAAAAGTAAAAAACTACTTCATTCACTGATCAGAGCTTTCCCTGAGGAGTTAGACCAAAGTGTATCTCAGAATTGGCGAAAGAACTCAATTCAACCAGAAAGTGTTACTTTTGAACGAAAGCTCAGATTTCTAAGGGTTAGGGTTAGGGTTAGTGTTAGGGTTAGGGTTAGGGTTAGGGTTAGGGTTAGGGTTAGGGTTAGGGTTAGGTTTAGGGTTAGATTCAAACATCAAAAAACAAACACCTATTAGGGGTTTCCTGAGTTGGGAAAGCTAAGAAAACACTTCATTCGCTGAGCAGAGCTTTCCCTGAGGAGTTAGACCAAAGTGTATCTCAGAATTGGCGAAAGAACTCAATTCAACGAGAAAGTGTTACTTTTGAACCAAAGCTCAGATTTGAACAACAAACATCTATTAGGGGTATCCTGAGTCGAGAAAAGTAAAAACCCACTTCATTCGCTGAGCAGAGCTTTCCCTGAGGAGTTAGACCAAACCGTATCTCAAAATTGGCGAAAGAACTCAATTCAACCAGAAAGTGTTACCTTTGAACCAAAGCTCAGATTTGAACAACAAACATCTATTAGGGGTATCCTGAGTCGAGAAAAGTAAAAAAACCACTTCATTCGCTGATCAGAGCTTTCCCTGAGGAGTTAGACCAAAGTGTATCTCAGAATTGGCGAAAGAACTCAATTCAACCAGAAAGTGTTACTTTTGAACCAAAGCTCAGATTAAAACAACAAACACCTATTAGGGGTGTCCTGAGTCGGGGAAAAGTAAAAAACCACTTCATTCGCTGATCAGAGCTTTCCCTGAGCAGTTAGACCAAACCGTATCTCAGAATTGGCGAAAGAACTCAATTCAACCAGAAAGTGTTACTTTTGAACCAAAGCTCTGATTTGTAAGGGTTAGTATTAGGATTAGGGTTAGGGTTAGGGTTAGGGTTAGGGTTAGGGTTAGGGTTAGGGTTAGGGTTAGGGTTAGGGTTAGGGTTAGGGTTAGGGTTAGGGTTAGGGTTAGGGTTAGATTCAAACATCAAAAAACAAACACCTATTAGGGGTGTCCTGAGTTGGGAAAGCTAAGAAAACACTTCATTCGCTGAGCAGAGCTTTCCCTGAGGAGTTAGACCAAACCGTATCTCAGAATTGGCGAAAGAACTCAATTCAACCAGAAAGTGTTACTTTTGAACCAAAGCTCAGATTAAAACAACAAACACCTATTAGGGGTGTCCTGAGTCGGGAAAAGTAAAAAAAACCACTTCATTCGCTGATCAGAGCTTTCCCTGAGCAGTTAGACCAAACCGTATCTCAGAATTGGCGAAAGAACTCAATTCAACCAGAAAGTGTTACTTTTGAACCAAAGCTCTGATTTGTAAGGGTTAGGATTAGGGTTAGGGTTAGGGTTAGGGTTAGGGTTAGGGTTAAGGTTAGGGTTAGGGTTAGGGTTAGATTCAAACATCAAAAAACAAAGACCTATTAGGGGTGTCCTGAGTTGGGAAAGCTAAGAAACCACTTCATTCTCTGAGCAGAGCTTTCCCTGAGGAGTTAGACCAAACCGTATCTCAGAATTGGCGAAAGAACTCAATTCAACCAGAAAGTGTTACTTTTGAACCAAAGCTCAGATTTGAACAACAAACATCTATTAGGGGTATCCTGAGTCGAGTAAAGTAAAAAACCACTTCATTCGCTGATCAGAGCTTTCCCTGAGGAGTTAGACCAAAGTGTATCTCAGAATTGGCGAAAGAACTCAATTCAACCAGAAAGTGTTACTTTTGAACCAAAGCTCAGATTAAAACAACAAACACCTATTAGGGGTGTCCTGAGTCGGGAAAAGTAAAAAACCACTTCATTCGCTGATCAGAGCTTTCCCTGAGGAGTTAGACCAAACCGTATCTCAGAATTGGCGAAAGAACTCAATTCAACCAGAAAGTGTTACTTTTGAACCAAAGCTCTGATTTGTAAGGGTTAGGATTAGGGTTAGAGTTAGGGTTAGGGTTAGGGTTAGGGTTAGGGTTAGGGTTAGGGTTAGGGTTAGGGTTAGGGTTAGGGTTAGGGTTAGGGTTAGGGTTAGGGTTAGGGTTAGGGTTAGGGTTAGGGTTAGGGTTAGGGTTAGGGTTAGGGTTAGGGTTGGGGTTAGGGTTAGGGTTAGGGTTAGGGTTAGATTCAAACATCAAAAAACAAACACCTATTAGGGGTGTCCTGAGTTGGGAAAGCTAAGAAAACACTTCATTCGCTGAGCAGAGCTTTCCCTGAGGAGTTAGACCAAAGTGTATCTCAGAATTGGCAAAAGAACTCAATTCAACCAGAAAGTGTTACTTTTGAACCAAAGCTCAGATTAAAACAACAAACACCTATTAGGGGTGTCCTGAGTCGGGAAAAGTAAAAAACCACTTCATTCGCTGATCAGAGCTTTCCCTGAGGAGTTAGACCAAACCGTATCTCAGAATTGGCGAAAGAACTCAATTCAACCAGAAAGTGTTACTTTTGAACCAAAGCTCTGATTTGTAAGGGTTAGGATTAGGGTTAGAGTTAGGGTTAGGGTTAGGGTTAGGGTTAGGGTTAGGGTTAGGGTTAGGGTTAGGGTTAGGGTTAGGGTTAGGGTTAGGGTTAGGGTTAGGGTTAGGGTTAGGGTTAGGGTTAGGGTTAGGGTTAGGGTTAGGGTTAGGGTTAGGGTTAGGGTTAGGGTTAGGGTTGGGGTTAGGGTTAGGGTTAGGGTTAGGGTTAGATTCAAACATCAAAAAACAAACACCTATTAGGGGTGTCCTGAATTGGGGAAAGCTAAGAAAACACTTCATTCACTGAGCAGAGCTTTCCCTGAGGAGTTAGACCAAAGTGTATCTCAGAATTGGCAAAAGAACTCAATTCAACCAGAAAGTGTTACTTTTGAACCAAAGCTCAGATTAAAACAACAAACACCTATTAGGGGTGTCCTGAGTCGGGAAAAGTAAAAAACCACTTCATTCGCTGATCAGTGCTTTCCCTGTGGAGTTAGACCAAACCGTATCTCAGAATTGGCGAAAGAACTCAATTCAACAGAAAGTGTTACTTTTGAACCAAAGCTCTGATTTGTAAGGGTTAGGATAAGGGTTAGGGTTAGGGTTAGGGTTAGGGTTAGGGTTAGGGTTAGGGTTAGGGTTAGGGTTAGGGTTAAGGTTAGGGTTAGGGTTAGGGTTAGGGTTAGGGTTAGGGTTAGAGTTAGGGTTAGGGTTAGGTTTAATGTTAGATTCAAACATCAAAAAACAAAGACCTATTAGGGGTGTCCTGAGTTGGGAAAGCTAAGAAACCACTTCATTCGCTGAGCAGAGCTTTTCCATGAGGAGTTAGACCAAACTGTATCTCAGAATTGGCGAAAGAACTCAATTCAACCAGAAAGTGTTACTTTTGAACCAAAGCTCAGATTTGAACAACAAACATCTATTAGGGGTTTCCTGAGTCGAGAAAGCTAAAAAACCACTCCGTTTGGTGATCAGAGCTTTCCCTGAGGAGTTAGACCAAAGTGTATCTCAGAATTGGCAAAAGAACTCAATTCAACCAGAAAGTGTTACTTTTGAACCAAAGCTCAGATTAAAACAACAAACCCCTATTAGGGGTGACCTAAGTCGGGAAAAGTAAAAAACCACTTCATTCGCTGATCAGAGCTTTCCCTGAGGAGTTAGACCAAACCGTATCTCAGAATTTGCAAAAGAACTCAATTCAACCAGAAAGTGTTACTTTTGAACCAAAGCTCAGATTTGAACAACAAACATCTATTAGGGGTATTCTGAGTCGAGAAAAGTAAAAACCCACTTCATTCGCTGAGCAGAGCTTTCCCTGAGGAGTTAGACCAAACCGTATCTCAGAATTGGCAAAAGAACTCAATTCAAACAGAAAGTGCTACTTTTGAACCAAAGCTCTGATTTGTAAGGGTTAGGGTTAGGGTTAGGGTTAGGGTTAGGGTTAGGGTTAGGGTTAGGGTTAGGGTTAGGGTTAGGGTTAGGGTTAGGGTTAGGCTTAGGCTTAGGGTTAGGCTTAGGGTTAGGCTTAGGGTTAGGCTTAGGGTTAGGGTTAGGGTTAGGGTTAGGGTTAGGGTTAGGGTTAGGGTTAGGGTTAGGGTTAGGGTTAGGGTTAGGGTTAGGGTTAGGGTTAGGGTTAGGGTTAGGGTTAGGGTTAGGGTTAGATTCAAACATCAAAAAACAAACACCTATTAGGGGTGTCCTGAGTCGGGAAAGCTAAGAAAACACTTCATTCGCTGAGCAGAGCTTTCCCTGAGGAGTTAGACCAAACCGTATCTCAGAATTGGCGAACGAACTCAATTCAACCAGAAAGTGTTACTTTTGAACCAAAGCTCAGATTTGAACAACAAACATCTATTAGGGGTATTCTGAGTCGAGAAAAGTAAAAACCCACTTCATTCGCTGAGCAGAGCTTTCCCTGAGGAGTTAGACCAAACCGTATCTCAGAATTGGCAAAAGAACTCAATTCAAACAGAAAGTGCTACTTTTGACCCAAAGCTCAGATTTGTAAGGGTTAGGATTAGGGTTAGGGTTAGGGTTAGGGTTAGGGTTAGGGTTAGGGTTAGGGTTAGGGTTAGGGTTAGGGTTAGGGTTAGGGTTAGGGTTAGGGTTAGGGTTAGGGTTAGGGTTAGGGTTAGGGTTAGGGTTAGGGTTAGGGTTAGGGTTAGGGTTAGGGTTAGGGTTAGGGTTAGGGTTAGGGTTAGGGTTAGGGTTAGGGTTAGGGTTAGGGTTAGGGTTAGGGTTAGGGTTAGGGTTAGGGTTAGGGTTAGGGTTAGGGTTGGGGTTGGGGTTAGGGTTAGGGTTAGGGTTAGATTCAAACATCAAAAAACAAACACCTATTAGGGGTGTCCTGAGTTGGGAAAGCTAAGAAAACACTTCATTCGCTGAGCAGAGCTTTCCTGAGGAGTTAGACCAAAGTGTATCTCAGAATTGGCAAAAGAACTCAATTCAACCAGAAAGTGTTACTTTTGAACCAAAGCTCAGATTAAAACAACAAACACCTATTAGGGGTGTCCTGAGTCGGGAAAAGTAAAAAACCACTTCATTCGCTGATCAGTGCTTTCCCTGTGGAGTTAGACCAAACCGTATCTCAGAATTGGCGAAAGAACTCAATTCAACCAGAAAGTGTTACTTTTGAACCAAAGCTCTGATTTGTAAGGGTTAGGATTAGGGTTAGGGTTAGGGTTAGGGTTAGGGTTAGGGTTAGGGTTAGGGTTAGGGTTAGGGTTAGGGTTAGGGTTAGGGTTAGGGTTAGGGTTAGGGTTAGGGTTAGAGTTAGGGTTAGGGTTAGGTTTAGTGTTAGATTCAAACATCAAAAAACAAAGACCTATTAGGGGTGTCCTGAGTTGGGAAAGCTAAGAAACCACTTCATTCGCTGAGCAGAGCTTTTCCATGAGGAGTTAGACCAAACCGTATCTCAGAATTGGCGAAAGAACTCAATTCAACCAGAAAGTGTTACTTTTGAACCAAAGCTCAGATTTGAACAACAAACATCTATTAGGGGTTTCCTGAGTCGAGAAAGCTAAAAAACCACTCCGTTTGGTGATCAGAGCTTTCCCTGAGGAGTTAGACCAAAGTGTATCTCAGAATTGGCAAAGAACTCAATTCAACCAGAAAGTGTTACTTTTGAACCAAAGCTCAGATTAAAACAACAAACCCCTATTAGGGGTGACCTAAGTCGGGAAAAGTAAAAACCACTTCATTCGCTGATCAGAGCTTTCCCTGAGGAGTTAGACCAAAGTGTATCTCAGAATTGGCGAAAGAACTCAATTCAACCAGAAAGTGTTACTTTTGAACCAAAGCTCAGATTTGTAAGGGTTAGGATTAGGGTTAGGGTTAGGGTTAGGGTTAGGGTTAGGGTTAGGGTTAGGGTTAGGGTTAGGGTTAGGGTTAGGGTTAGGGTTAGGGTTAGGGTTAGGGTTAGGGTTAGGGTTAGGGTTAGGGTTAGGCTTAGGGTTAGGCTTAGGGTTAGGCTTAGGGTTAGGCTTAGGGTTAGGGTTAGGGTTAGGCTTAGGGTTAGGGTTAGGGTTAGGGTTAGGGTTAGGGTTAGGGTTAGGGTTAGGGTTAGGGTTAGGGTTAGGGTTAGGGTTAGGGTTAGGGTTAGGGTTAGGGTTAGATTCAAACATCAAAAAACAAACACCTATTAGGGGTGTCCTGAGTCGGGAAAGCTAAGAAAACACTTCATTCGCTGAGCAGAGCTTTCCCTGAGGAGTTAGACCAAAGTGTATCTCAGAATTGGCGAAAGAACTCAATTCAACCAGAAAGTGTTACTTTTGAACCAAAGCTCAGATTAAAACAACAAACACCTATTAGGGGTGTCCTGAGTCGGGAAAAGTAAAAAACCACTTCATTCGCTGATCAGAGCTTTCCCTGAGGAGTTAGACCAAACCGTATCTCAGAATTGGCGAAAGAACTCAATTCAACCAGAAAGTGTTACTTTTGAACCAAAGCTCAGGTTAAAACAACAAACACCTATTAGGGGTGTCCTGAGTTGGGAAAGCTAAGAAAACACTTCATTCGCTGAGCAGAGCTTTCCCTGAGGAGTTAGACCAAAGTGTATCTCAGAATTGGCGAAAGAACTCAATTCAACCAGAAAGTGTTACTTTTGAACCAAAGCTCAGATTAAAACAACAAACACCTATTAGGGGTGTCCTGAGTCGGGAAAAGTAAAAAACCACTTCATTCGCTGATCAGAGCTTTCCCTGAGGAGTTAGACCAAAGTGTATCTCAGAATTGGCGAAACAACTCAATTCAACCAGAAAGTGTTACTTTTGAACCAAAGCTCAGATTAAAACAACAAACCCCTATTAGGGGTGTCCTGCGTCGGGAAAAGTAAAAAACCACTTCATTCGCTGATCAGAGCTTTCCCTGAGGAGTTAGACCAAACCGTATCTCAGAATTGGCGAAAGAACTCAATTCAACCAGAAAGTGTTACTTTTGAACCAAAGCTCAGATTTGAACAACAAACATCTATTAGGGGTATCCTGAGTCGAGAAAAGTAAAAACCCACTTCATTCGCTGAGCAGAGCTTTCCCTGAGGAGTTAGACCAAACCGTATCTCAGAATTGGCGAAAGAACTCAATTCAACCAGAAAGTGTTACCTTTGAACCAAAGCTCAGATTTGAACAACAAACATCTATTAGGGGTATCCTGAGTCGAGAAAAGTAAAAAACCACTTCATTCGCTGATCAGAGCTTTCCCTGAGGAGTTAGACCAAAGTGTATCTCAGAATTGGCGAAAGAACTCAATTCAACCAGAAAGTGTTACTTTTGAACCAAAGCTCAGATTTCTAAGGGTTAGGGTTAGGGTTAGGGTTAGGGTTAGGGTTAGGGTTAGGGTTAGGGTTAGGGTTAGGGTTAGGGTTAGGGTTAGGGTTAGTGTTAGGGTTAGGGTTAGGGTTAGGGTTAGGGTTAGGGTTAGATTCAAACATCAAAAAACAAACACCTATTAGGGGTGTCCTGAGTTGGGAAAGCTAAGAAAACACTTCATTCGCTGAGCAGAGCTTTCCCTGAGGAGTTAGACCAAAGTGTATCTCAGAATTGGCGAAAGAACTCAATTAAACCAGAAAGTGTTACTTTTGAACCAAAGCTCAGATTAAAACAACAAACACCTATTAGGGGTGTCCTGAGTCGGGAAAAGTAAAAAACCACTTCATTCGCTGATCAGTGCTTTCCCTGTGGAGTTAGACCAAACCGTATCTCAGAATTGGCGAAAGAACTCAATTCAACCAGAAAGTGTTACTTTTGAACCAAAGCTCTGATTTGTAAGGGTTAGGATAAGGGTTAGGGTTAGGGTTAGGGTTAGGGTTAGGGTTAGGGTTAGGGTTAGGGTTAGGGTTAGGGTTAAGGTTAGGGTTAGGGTTAGGGTTAGGGTTAGGGTTAGGGTTAGAGTTAGGGTTAGGGTTAGGTTTAATGTTAGATTCAAACATCAAAAAACAAAGACCTATTAGGGGTGTCCTGAGTTGGGAAAGCTAAGAAACCACTTCATTCGCTGAGCAGAGCTTTTCCATGAGGAGTTAGACCAAACCGTATCTCAGAATTGGCGAAAGAACTCAATTCAACCAGAAAGTGTTACTTTTGAACCAAAGCTCAGATTTGAACAACAAACATCTATTAGGGGTTTCCTGAGTCGAGAAAGCTAAAAAACCACTCCGTTTGGTGATCAGAGCTTTCCCTGAGGAGTTAGACCAAAGTGTATCTCAGAATTGGCAAAAGAACTCAATTCAACCAGAAAGTGTTACTTTTGAACCAAAGCTCAGATTAAAACAACAAACCCCTATTAGGGGTGACCTAAGTCGGGAAAAGTAAAAAACCACTTCATTCGCTGATCAGAGCTTTCCCTGAGGAGTTAGACCAAACCGTATCTCAGAATTTGCAAAAGAACTCAATTCAACCAGAAAGTGTTACTTTTGAACCAAAGCTCAGATTTGAACAACAAACATCTATTAGGGGTATTCTGAGTCGAGAAAAGTAAAAACCCACTTCATTCGCTGAGCAGAGCTTTCCCTGAGGAGTTAGACCAAACCGTATCTCAGAATTGGCAAAAGAACTCAATTCAAACAGAAAGTGCTACTTTTGAACCAAAGCTCTGATTTGTAAGGGTTAGGGTTAGGGTTAGGGTTAGGGTTAGGGTTAGGGTTAGGGTTAGGGTTAGGGTTAGGGTTAGGGTTAGGGTTAGGCTTAGGCTTAGGGTTAGGCTTAGGGTTAGGCTTAGGGTTAGGCTTAGGGTTAGGGTTAGGGTTAGGCTTAGGGTTAGGGTTAGGGTTAGGGTTAGGGTTAGGGTTAGGGTTAGGGTTAGGGTTAGGGTTAGGGTTAGGGTTAGGGTTAGGGTTAGGGTTAGGGTTAGATTCAAACATCAAAAAACAAACACCTATTAGGGGTGTCCTGAGTCGGGAAAGCTAAGAAAACACTTCATTCGCTGAGCAGAGCTTTCCCTGAGGAGTTAGACCAAACCGTATCTCAGAATTGGCGAACGAACTCAATTCAACCAGAAAGTGTTACTTTTGAACCAAAGCTCAGATTTGAACAACAAACATCTATTAGGGGTATTCTGAGTCGAGAAAAGTAAAAACCCACTTCATTCGCTGAGCAGAGCTTTCCCTGAGGAGTTACACCAAACCGTATCTCAGAATTGGCAAAAGAACTCAATTCAAACAGAAAGTGCTACTTTTGACCCAAAGCTCAGATTTGTAAGGGTTAGGATTAGGGTTAGGGTTAGGGTTAGGGTTAGGGTTAGGGTTAGGGTTAGGGTTAGGGTTAGGGTTAGGGTTAGGGTTAGGGTTAGGGTTAGGGTTAGGGTTAGGGTTAGGGTTAGGGTTAGGGTTAGGGTTAGGGTTAGGGTTAGGGTTAGGGTTAGGGTTAGGGTTAGGGTTAGGGTTAGGGTTAGGGTTAGGGTTAGGGTTAGGGTTAGGGTTAGGGTTAGGGTTAGGGTTAGGGTTAGGGTTAGGGTTGGGGTTGGGGTTAGGGTTAGGGTTAGGGTTAGATTCAAACATCAAAAAACAAACACCTATTAGGGGTGTCCTGAGTTGGGAAAGCTAAGAAAACACTTCATTCGCTGAGCAGAGCTTTCCCTGAGGAGTTAGACCAAAGTGTATCTCAGAATTGGCAAAAGAACTCAATTCAACCAGAAAGTGTTACTTTTGAACCAAAGCTCAGATTAAAACAACAAACACCTATTAGGGGTGTCCTGAGTCGGGAAAAGTAAAAAACCACTTCATTCGCTGATCAGTGCTTTCCCTGTGGAGTTAGACCAAACCGTATCTCAGAATTGGCGAAAGAACTCAATTCAACCAGAAAGTGTTACTTTTGAACCAAAGCTCTGATTTGTAAGGGTTAGGATTAGGGTTAGGGTTAGGGTTAGGGTTAGGGTTAGGGTTAGGGTTAGGGTTAGGGTTAGGGTTAGGGTTAGGGTTAGGGTTAGGGTTAGGGTTAGGGTTAGGGTTAGAGTTAGGGTTAGGGTTAGGTTTAGTGTTAGATTCAAACATCAAAAAACAAAGACCTATTAGGGGTGTCCTGAGTTGGGAAAGCTAAGAAACCACTTCATTCGCTGAGCAGAGCTTTTCCATGAGGAGTTAGACCAAACCGTATCTCAGAATTGGCGAAAGAACTCAATTCAACCAGAAAGTGTTACTTTTGAACCAAAGCTCAGATTTGAACAACAAACATCTATTAGGGGTTTCCTGAGTCGAGAAAGCTAAAAAACCACTCCGTTTGGTGATCAGAGCTTTCCCTGAGGAGTTAGACCAAAGTGTATCTCAGAATTGGCAAAAGAACTCAATTCAACCAGAAAGTGTTACTTTTGAACCAAAGCTCAGATTAAAACAACAAACCCCTATTAGGGGTGACCTAAGTCGGGAAAAGTAAAAAACCACTTCATTCGCTGATCAGAGCTTTCCCTGAGGAGTTAGACCAAAGTGTATCTCAGAATTGGCGAAAGAACTCAATTCAACCAGAAAGTGTTACTTTTGAACCAAAGCTCAGATTTGTAAGGGTTAGGATTAGGGTTAGGGTTAGGGTTAGGGTTAGGGTTAGGGTTAGGGTTAGGGTTAGGGTTAGGGTTAGGGTTAGGGTTAGGGTTAGGGTTAGGGTTAGGGTTAGGGTTAGGCTTAGGGTTAGGCTTAGGGTTAGGCTTAGGGTTAGGCTTAGGGTTAGGGTTAGGGTTAGGCTTAGGGTTAGGGTTAGGGTTAGGGTTAGGGTTAGGGTTAGGGTTAGGGTTAGGGTTAGGGTTAGGGTTAGGGTTAGGGTTAGGGTTAGGGTTAGGGTTAGGGTTAGATTCAAACATCAAAAAACAAACACCTATTAGGGGTGTCCTGAGTCGGGAAAGCTAAGAAAACACTTCATTCGCTGAGCAGAGCTTTCCCTGAGGAGTTAGACCAAAGTGTATCTCAGAATTGGCGAAAGAACTCAATTCAACCAGAAAGTGTTACTTTTGAACCAAAGCTCAGATTAAAACAACAAACACCTATTAGGGGTGTCCTGAGTCGGGAAAAGTAAAAAACCACTTCATTCGCTGATCAGAGCTTTCCCTGAGGAGTTAGACCAAACCGTATCTCAGAATTGGCGAAAGAACTCAATTCAACCAGAAAGTGTTACTTTTGAACCAAAGCTCAGGTTAAAACAACAAACACCTATTAGGGGTGTCCTGAGTTGGGAAAGCTAAGAAAACACTTCATTCGCTGAGCAGAGCTTTCCCTGAGGAGTTAGACCAAAGTGTATCTCAGAATTGGCGAAAGAACTCAATTCAACCAGAAAGTGTTACTTTTGAACCAAAGCTCAGATTAAAACAACAAACACCTATTAGGGGTGTCCTGAGTCGGGAAAAGTAAAAAACCACTTCATTCGCTGATCAGAGCTTTCCCTGAGGAGTTAGACCAAAGTGTATCTCAGAATTGGCGAAACAACTCAATTCAACCAGAAAGTGTTACTTTTGAACCAAAGCTCAGATTAAAACAACAAACCCCTATTAGGGGTGTCCTGCGTCGGGAAAAGTAAAAAACCACTTCATTCGCTGATCAGAGCTTTCCCTGAGGAGTTAGACCAAACCGTATCTCAGAATTGGCGAAAGAACTCAATTCAACCAGAAAGTGTTACTTTTGAACCAAAGCTCAGATTTGAACAACAAACATCTATTAGGGGTATCCTGAGTCGAGAAAAGTAAAAACCCACTTCATTCGCTGAGCAGAGCTTTCCCTGAGGAGTTAGACCAAACCGTATCTCAGAATTGGCGAAAGAACTCAATTCAACCAGAAAGTGTTACCTTTGAACCAAAGCTCAGATTTGAACAACAAACATCTATTAGGGGTATCCTGAGTCGAGAAAAGTAAAAAACCACTTCATTCGCTGATCAGAGCTTTCCCTGAGGAGTTAGACCAAAGTGTATCTCAGAATTGGCGAAAGAACTCAATTCAACCAGAAAGTGTTACTTTTGAACCAAAGCTCAGATTTCTAAGGGTTAGGGTTAGGGTTAGGGTTAGGGTTAGGGTTAGGGTTAGGGTTAGGGTTAGGGTTAGGGTTAGGGTTAGTGTTAGGGTTAGGGTTAGGGTTAGGGTTAGGGTTAGGGTTAGATTCAAACATCAAAAAACAAACACCTATTAGGGGTGTCCTGAGTTGGGAAAGCTAAGAAAACACTTCATTCGCTGAGCAGAGCTTTCCCTGAGGAGTTAGACCAAAGTGTATCTCAGAATTGGCGAAAGAACTCAATTAAACCAGAAAGTGTTACTTTTGAACCAAAGCTCAGATTAAAACAACAAACACCTATTAGGGGTGTCCTGAGTCGGGAAAAGTAAAAAACCACTTCATTCGCTGATCAGAGCTTTTCCTGAGGAGTTAGACCAAACCGTATCTCAGAATTGGCGAAAGAACTCAATTCAACCAGAAAGTGTTACTTTTGAACCAAAGCTCTGATTTGTAAGGGTTAGGGTTAGGGTTAGGGTTAGGGTTAGGGTTAGTGTTAGTGTTAGTGTTAGGGTTAGGGTTAGGGTTAGGGTTAGGGTTAGGGTTAGGGTTAGGGTTAGGGTTAGGGTTGGGGTTGGGGTTAGGGTTATGGTTAGGGTTAGATTCAAACATCAAAAAACAAACACCTATTAGGGGTGTCCTGAGTTGGGAAAGCTAAGAAAACACTTCATTCGCTGAGCAGAGCTTTCCCTGAGGAGTTAGACCAAAGTGTATCTCAGAATTGGCGAACGAACTCAATTCAACCAGAAAGTGTTACTTTTGAACCAAAGCTCAGATTAAAACAACAAACACCTATTAGGGGTGTCCTGAGTCGGGAAAAGTAAAAAACTACTTCATTCGCTGATCAGAGCTTTCCCTGAGGAGTTAGACCAAAATGTATCTCAGAATTGGCGAAAGAACTCAATTCAACCAGAAAGTGTTACTTTTGAACCAAAGCTCAGATTTCTAAGGGTTAGGGTTAGGGTTAGGGTTATGGTTAGGGTTAGGGTTAGGGTTAGGGTTAGGGTTAGGGTTAGGGTTAGGGTTAGGGTTAGGGTTAGGGTTAGGGTTAGGGTTAGGGTTAGGGTTAGGGTTAGGGTCAGGGTCAGGGTCAGGGTTAGGGTTAGGGTTAGGGTTAGGGTTAGGGTTAGGGTTAGGGTTAGGGTTAGGGTTAGGGTTAGGGTTAGGGTTAGGGTTAGGGTTAGGGTTAGGGTTAGGGTTAGGGTTAGGGTTAGGGTTGGGGTTGGGGTTAGGGTTAGGGTTAGGGTTAGATTCAAACATCAAAAAACAAACACCTATTAGGGGTGTCCTGAGTTGGGAAAGCTAAGAAAACACTTCATTCGCTGAGCAGAGCTTTCCCTGAGGAGTTAGACCAAAGTGTATCTCAGAATTGGCAAAAGAACTCAATTCAACCAGAAAGTGTTACTTTTGAACCAAAGCTCAGATTAAAACAACAAACACCTATTAGGGGTGTCCTGAGTCGGGAAAAGTAAAAAACCACTTCATTCGCTGATCAGTGCTTTCCCTGTGGAGTTAGACCAAACCGTATCTCAGAATTGGCGAAAGAACTCAATTCAACCAGAAAGTGTTACTTTTGAACCAAAGCTCTGATTTGTAAGGGTTAGGATTAGGGTTAGGGTTAGGGTTAGGGTTAGGGTTAGGGTTAGGGTTAGGGTTAGGGTTAGGGTTAGGGTTAGGGTTAGGGTTAGGGTTAGGGTTAGAGTTAGGGTTAGGGTTAGGTTTAGTGTTAGATTCAAACATCAAAAAACAAAGACCTATTAGGGGTGTCCTGAGTTGGGAAAGCTAAGAAACCACTTCATTCGCTGAGCAGAGCTTTTCCATGAGGAGTTAGACCAAACCGTATCTCAGAATTGGCGAAAGAACTCAATTCAACCAGAAAGTGTTACTTTTGAACCAAAGCTCAGATTTGAACAACAAACATCTATTAGGGGTTTCCTGAGTCGAGAAAGCTAAAAAACCACTCCGTTTGGTGATCAGAGCTTTCCCTGAGGAGTTAGACCAAAGTGTATCTCAGAATTGGCAAAAGAACTCAATTCAACCAGAAAGTGTTACTTTTGAACCAAAGCTCAGATTAAAACAACAAACCCCTATTAGGGGTGACCTAAGTCGGGAAAAGTAAAAAACCACTTCATTCGCTGATCAGAGCTTTCCCTGAGGAGTTAGACCAAAGTGTATCTCAGAATTGGCGAAAGAACTCAATTCAACCAGAAAGTGTTACTTTTGAACCAAAGCTCAGATTTGTAAGGGTTAGGATTAGGGTTAGGGTTAGGGTTAGGGTTAGGGTTAGGGTTAGGGTTAGGGTTAGGGTTAGGGTTAGGGTTAGGGTTAGGGTTAGGGTTAGGGTTAGGGTTAGGGTTAGGCTTAGGGTTAGGCTTAGGGTTAGGCTTAGGGTTAGGCTTAGGGTTAGGGTTAGGGTTAGGCTTAGGGTTAGGGTTAGGGTTAGGGTTAGGGTTAGGGTTAGGGTTAGGGTTAGGGTTAGGGTTAGGGTTAGGGTTAGGGTTAGGGTTAGGGTTAGGGTTAGGGTTAGGGTTAGGGTTAGATTCAAACATCAAAAAACAAACACCTATTAGGGGTGTCCTGAGTCGGGAAAGCTAAGAAAACACTTCATTCGCTGAGCAGAGCTTTCCCTGAGGAGTTAGACCAAAGTGTATCTCAGAATTGGCGAAAGAACTCAATTCAACCAGAAAGTGTTACTTTTGAACCAAAGCTCAGATTAAAACAACAAACACCTATTAGGGGTGTCCTGAGTCGGGAAAAGTAAAAAACCACTTCATTCGCTGATCAGAGCTTTCCCTGAGGAGTTAGACCAAACCGTATCTCAGAATTGGCGAAAGAACTCAATTCAACCAGAAAGTGTTACTTTTGAACCAAAGCTCAGGTTAAAACAACAAACACCTATTAGGGGTGTCCTGAGTTGGGAAAGCTAAGAAAACACTTCATTCGCTGAGCAGAGCTTTCCCTGAGGAGTTAGACCAAAGTGTATCTCAGAATTGGCGAAAGAACTCAATTCAACCAGAAAGTGTTACTTTTGAACCAAAGCTCAGATTAAAACAACAAACACCTATTAGGGGTGTCCTGAGTCGGGAAAAGTAAAAAACCACTTCATTCGCTGATCAGAGCTTTCCCTGAGGAGTTAGACCAAAGTGTATCTCAGAATTGGCGAAACAACTCAATTCAACCAGAAAGTGTTACTTTTGAACCAAAGCTCAGATTAAAACAACAAACCCCTATTAGGGGTGTCCTGCGTCGGGAAAAGTAAAAAACCACTTCATTCGCTGATCAGAGCTTTCCCTGAGGAGTTAGACCAAACCGTATCTCAGAATTGGCGAAAGAACTCAATTCAACCAGAAAGTGTTACTTTTGAACCAAAGCTCAGATTTGAACAACAAACATCTATTAGGGGTATCCTGAGTCGAGAAAAGTAAAAACCCACTTCATTCGCTGAGCAGAGCTTTCCCTGAGGAGTTAGACCAAACCGTATCTCAGAATTGGCGAAAGAACTCAATTCAACCAGAAAGTGTTACCTTTGAACCAAAGCTCAGATTTGAACAACAAACATCTATTAGGGGTATCCTGAGTCGAGAAAAGTAAAAAACCACTTCATTCGCTGATCAGAGCTTTCCCTGAGGAGTTAGACCAAAGTGTATCTCAGAATTGGCGAAAGAACTCAATTCAACCAGAAAGTGTTACTTTTGAACCAAAGCTCAGATTTCTAAGGGTTAGGGTTAGGGTTAGGGTTAGGGTTAGGGTTAGGGTTAGGGTTAGGGTTAGGGTTAGGGTTAGGGTTAGTGTTAGGGTTAGGGTTAGGGTTAGGGTTAGGGTTAGGGTTAGATTCAAACATCAAAAAACAAACACCTATTAGGGGTGTCCTGAGTTGGGAAAGCTAAGAAAACACTTCATTCGCTGAGCAGAGCTTTCCCTGAGGAGTTAGACCAAAGTGTATCTCAGAATTGGCGAAAGAACTCAATTAAACCAGAAAGTGTTACTTTTGAACCAAAGCTCAGATTAAAACAACAAACACCTATTAGGGGTGTCCTGAGTCGGGAAAAGTAAAAAACCACTTCATTCGCTGATCAGAGCTTTTCCTGAGGAGTTAGACCAAACCGTATCTCAGAATTGGCGAAAGAACTCAATTCAACCAGAAAGTGTTACTTTTGAACCAAAGCTCTGATTTGTAAGGGTTAGGGTTAGGGTTAGGGTTAGGGTTAGGGTTAGTGTTAGTGTTAGTGTTAGGGTTAGGGTTAGGGTTAGGGTTAGGGTTAGGGTTAGGGTTAGGGTTAGGGTTAGGGTTGGGGTTGGGGTTAGGGTTATGGTTAGGGTTAGATTCAAACATCAAAAAACAAACACCTATTAGGGGTGTCCTGAGTTGGGAAAGCTAAGAAAACACTTCATTCGCTGAGCAGAGCTTTCCCTGAGGAGTTAGACCAAAGTGTATCTCAGAATTGGCGAACGAACACGAACTCAATTCAACCAGAAAGTGTTACTTTTGAACCAAAGCTCAGATTAAAACAACAAACACCTATTAGGGGTGTCCTGAGTCGGGAAAAGTAAAAAACTACTTCATTCGCTGATCAGAGCTTTCCCTGAGGAGTTAGACCAAAATGTATCTCAGAATTGGCGAAAGAACTCAATTCAACCAGAAAGTGTTACTTTTGAACCAAAGCTCAGATTTCTAAGGGTTAGGGTTAGGGTTAGGGTTAGGGTTATGGTTAGGGTTAGGGTTAGGGTTAGGGTTAGGGTTAGGGTTAGGGTTAGGGTTAGGGTTAGGGTTAGGGTTAGGGTTAGGGTTAGGGTTAGGGTTAGGGTCAGGGTCAGGGTTAGGGTTAGGGTTAGGGTTAGGGTTAGGGTTAGGGTTAGGGTTAGGGTTAGGGTTAGGGTTAGGGTTAGGGTTAGGGTTAGGGTTAGGGTTAGGGTTAGGGTTAGGGTTAGGGTTAGGGTTGGGGTTGGGGTTAGGGTTAGGGTTAGGGTTAGATTCAAACATCAAAAAACAAACACCTATTAGGGGTGTCCTGAGTTGGGAAAGCTAAGAAAACACTTCATTCGCTGAGCAGAGCTTTCCCTGAGGAGTTAGACCAAAGTGTATCTCAGAATTGGCAAAAGAACTCAATTCAACCAGAAAGTGTTACTTTTGAACCAAAGCTCAGATTAAAACAACAAACACCTATTAGGGGTGTCCTGAGTCGGGAAAAGTAAAAAACCACTTCATTCGCTGATCAGTGCTTTCCCTGTGGAGTTAGACCAAACCGTATCTCAGAATTGGCGAAAGAACTCAATTCAACCAGAAAGTGTTACTTTTGAACCAAAGCTCTGATTTGTAAGGGTTAGGATTAGGGTTAGGGTTAGGGTTAGGGTTAGGGTTAGGGTTAGGGTTAGGGTTAGGGTTAGGGTTAGGGTTAGGGTTAGGGTTAGGGTTAGGGTTAGAGTTAGGGTTAGGGTTAGGTTTAGTGTTAGATTCAAACATCAAAAAACAAAGACCTATTAGGGGTGTCCTGAGTTGGGAAAGCTAAGAAACCACTTCATTCGCTGAGCAGAGCTTTTCCATGAGGAGTTAGACCAAACCGTATCTCAGAATTGGCGAAAGAACTCAATTCAACCAGAAAGTGTTACTTTTGAACCAAAGCTCAGATTTGAACAACAAACATCTATTAGGGGTTTCCTGAGTCGAGAAAGCTAAAAAACCACTCCGTTTGGTGATCAGAGCTTTCCCTGAGGAGTTAGACCAAAGTGTATCTCAGAATTGGCAAAAGAACTCAATTCAACCAGAAAGTGTTACTTTTGAACCAAAGCTCAGATTAAAACAACAAACCCCTATTAGGGGTGACCTAAGTCGGGAAAAGTAAAAAACCACTTCATTCGCTGATCAGAGCTTTCCCTGAGGAGTTAGACCAAAGTGTATCTCAGAATTGGCGAAAGAACTCAATTCAACCAGAAAGTGTTACTTTTGAACCAAAGCTCAGATTTGTAAGGGTTAGGATTAGGGTTAGGGTTAGGGTTAGGGTTAGGGTTAGGGTTAGGGTTAGGGTTAGGGTTAGGGTTAGGGTTAGGGTTAGGGTTAGGGTTAGGGTTAGGCTTAGGGTTAGGCTTAGGGTTAGGCTTAGGGTTAGGCTTAGGGTTAGGCTTAGGGTTAGGGTTAGGGTTAGGCTTAGGGTTAGGGTTAGGGTTAGGGTTAGGGTTAGGGTTAGGGTTAGGGTTAGGGTTAGGGTTAGGGTTAGGGTTAGGGTTAGGGTTAGGGTTAGGGTTAGGGTTAGATTCAAACATCAAAAAACAAACACCTATTAGGGGTGTCCTGAGTCGGGAAAGCTAAGAAAACACTTCATTCGCTGAGCAGAGCTTTCCCTGAGGAGTTAGACCAAAGTGTATCTCAGAATTGGCGAAAGAACTCAATTCAACCAGAAAGTGTTACTTTTGAACCAAAGCTCAGATTAAAACAACAAACACCTATTAGGGGTGTCCTGAGTCGGGAAAAGTAAAAAACCACTTCATTCGCTGATCAGAGCTTTCCCTGAGGAGTTAGACCAAACCGTATCTCAGAATTGGCGAAAGAACTCAATTCAACCAGAAAGTGTTACTTTTGAACCAAAGCTCAGGTTAAAACAACAAACACCTATTAGGGGTGTCCTGAGTTGGGAAAGCTAAGAAAACACTTCATTCGCTGAGCAGAGCTTTCCCTGAGGAGTTAGACCAAAGTGTATCTCAGAATTGGCGAAAGAACTCAATTCAACCAGAAAGTGTTACTTTTGAACCAAAGCTCAGATTAAAACAACAAACACCTATTAGGGGTGTCCTGAGTCGGGAAAAGTAAAAAACCACTTCATTCGCTGATCAGAGCTTTCCCTGAGGAGTTAGACCAAAGTGTATCTCAGAATTGGCGAAACAACTCAATTCAACCAGAAAGTGTTACTTTTGAACCAAAGCTCAGATTAAAACAACAAACCCCTATTAGGGGTGTCCTGCGTCGGGAAAAGTAAAAAACCACTTCATTCGCTGATCAGAGCTTTCCCTGAGGAGTTAGACCAAACCGTATCTCAGAATTGGCGAAAAAACTCAATTCAACCAGAAAGTGTTACTTTTGAACCAAAGCTCAGATTTGAACAACAAACATCTATTAGGGGTATCCTGAGTCGAGAAAAGTAAAAACCCACTTCATTCGCTGAGCAGAGCTTTCCCTGAGGAGTTAGACCAAACCGTATCTCAGAATTGGCGAAAGAACTCAATTCAACCAGAAAGTGTTACCTTTGAACCAAAGCTCAGATTTGAACAACAAACATCTATTAGGGGTATCCTGAGTCGAGAAAAGTAAAAAACCACTTCATTCGCTGATCAGAGCTTTCCCTGAGGAGTTAGACCAAAGTGTATCTCAGAATTGGCGAAAGAACTCAATTCAACCAGAAAGTGTTACTTTTGAACCAAAGCTCAGATTTCTAAGGGTTAGGGTTAGGGTTAGGGTTAGGGTTAGGGTTAGGGTTAGGGTTAGGGTTAGGGTTAGGGTTAGGGTTAGGGTTAGTGTTAGGGTTAGGGTTAGGGTTAGGGTTAGGGTTAGGGTTAGATTCAAACATCAAAAAACAAACACCTATTAGGGGTGTCCTGAGTTGGGAAAGCTAAGAAAACACTTCATTCGCTGAGCAGAGCTTTCCCTGAGGAGTTAGACCAAAGTGTATCTCAGAATTGGCGAAAGAACTCAATTAAACCAGAAAGTGTTACTTTTGAACCAAAGCTCAGATTAAAACAACAAACACCTATTAGGGGTGTCCTGAGTCGGGAAAAGTAAAAAACCACTTCATTCGCTGATCAGAGCTTTTCCTGAGGAGTTAGACCAAACCGTATCTCAGAATTGGCGAAAGAACTCAATTCAACCAGAAAGTGTTACTTTTGAACCAAAGCTCTGATTTGTAAGGGTTAGGGTTAGGGTTAGGGTTAGGGTTAGGGTTAGTGTTAGTGTTAGTGTTAGGGTTAGGGTTAGGGTTAGGGTTAGGGTTAGGGTTAGGGTTAGGGTTAGGGTTAGGGTTGGGGTTGGGGTTAGGGTTATGGTTAGGGTTAGATTCAAACATCAAAAAACAAACACCTATTAGGGGTGTCCTGAGTTGGGAAAGCTAAGAAAACACTTCATTCGCTGAGCAGAGCTTTCCCTGAGGAGTTAGACCAAAGTGTATCTCAGAATTGGCGAACGAACTCAATTCAACCAGAAAGTGTTACTTTTGAACCAAAGCTCAGATTAAAACAACAAACACCTATTAGGGGTGTCCTGAGTCGGGAAAAGTAAAAAACTACTTCATTCGCTGATCAGAGCTTTCCCTGAGGAGTTAGACCAAAATGTATCTCAGAATTGGCGAAAGAACTCAATTCAACCAGAAAGTGTTACTTTTGAACCAAAGCTCAGATTTCTAAGGGTTAGGGTTAGGGTTAGGGTTAGGGTTATGGTTAGGGTTAGGGTTAGGGTTAGGGTTAGGGTTAGGGTTAGGGTTAGGGTTAGGGTTAGGGTTAGGGTTAGGGTTAGGGTTAGGGTTAGGGTTAGGGTCAGGGTTAGGGTTAGGGTTAGGGTTAGGGTTAGATTCAAACATCAAAAAACAAAGACCTATTAGGGGTGTCCTGAGTTGGGAAAGCTAAGAAACCACTTCATTCGCTGAGCAGAGCTTTCCCATGAGGAGTTAGACCAAACCGTATCTCAGAATTGGCGAAAGAACTCAATTCAACCAGAAAGTGTTACTTTTGAACCAAAGATCAGATTTGAACAACAAACATCTATTAGGGGTATCCTGAGTCGAGAAAGCTAAAAAACCACTCCGTTTGGTGATCAGAGCTTTCCCTGAGGAGTTAGACCAAAGTGTATCTCAGAATTGGCAAAAGAACTCAATTCAACCAGAAAGTGTTACTTTTGAACCAAAGCTCAGATTTCTAAGGGTTAGGGTTAGGGTTAGGGTTAGGGTTAGGGTTAGGGTTAGGGTTAGGGTTAGGGTTAGGGTTAGGGTTAGGGTTAGGGTTAGATTCAAACATCAAAAAACAAACACCTATTAGGGGTGTCCTGAGTTGGGAAAGCTAAGAAAACACTTCATTCGCTGTTCAGAGCTTTCCCTGAGCAGTTAGACCAAACCGTATCTCAGAATTGGCGAAAGAACTCAATTCAACCAGAAAGTGTTACTTTTGAACCAAAGCTCAGATTAAAACAACAACCACCTATTAGGGGTGTCCTGAGTCGGGAAAAGTAAAAAACCACTTCATTCGCTGATCAGAGCTTTCCCTGAGGAGTTAGACCAAAATGTATCTCAGAATTGGCGAAAGAACTCAATTCAACCAGAAAGTGTTACTTTTGAACCAAAGCTCAGATTTCTAAGGGTTAGGGTTAGGGTTAGGGTTAGGGTTATGGTTAGGGTTAGGGTTAGGGTTAGGGTTATGGTTAGGGTTAGGGTTAGGGTTAGGGTTAGGGTTAGGGTTAGGGTTAGGGTTAGGGTTAGGGTTAGGGTCAGGGTTAGGGTTAGGGTTAGGGTTAGGGTTAGATTCAAACATCAAAAAACAAAGACCTATTAGGGGTGTCCTGAGTTGGGAAAGCTAAGAAACCACTTCATTCGCTGAGCAGAGCTTTCCCATGAGGAGTTAGACCAAACCGTATCTCAGAATTGGCGAAAGAACTCAATTCAACCAGAAAGTGTTACTTTTTTTTTTTTTTTTTTAAATTTAGAACTTTTTTATTTTTCTTTAAAAAAAAACACAAATATGTCATCATTTGTCAATCATTAAGACATTGAAGTACAATTTTTTTTTTGTTGTGTATACCCCTCCCTCCCTCCACCCCCCCATCCCCCCTCCTCCTTCCCCCCCCCGACTTCCCAGAACCCGTACACGGTATGGATTTTTAACTAACACAGTCTAAAATCTATTGAGAAAAAAGAAATAAAGAAATTAATGACATTCTAGATTGAACTTAGCTTCTTCTTACTGAACTGACTTTTAACAGTTTAAATCATTTCTGATCTTAAGCATAGGCTAACTGGAATTTCTTAGTCCCGTATTTATTTTGTATATAGTCAATCCATTTTTTCCAGTCTCGTTTATATCTCTCATTTGAATAATCTTTGAGATATGCCGATATTTTAGCCATTTCAGCTAAGTTTGTTACTTTCAATGTCCATTCTTGGATTGTAGGCAAATCTTCCTTCTTCCAATATTGCGCCACCAACAATCTTGCTGCAGTTATCAGGTGCAAAATCAAATTGGTCTCTACCACTGTAAAATCAGTACATATACCTAGTAAAAATAACTGAGGAATAAACTTTATCCTTCTTTTAAAAACATTTTGCATGACCCACCATATTTTTATCCAAAATGCCTTAACCTTTTGGCAGGTCCACCATATATGATAATATGTAGCATCGAGAGAACCACACCTCCAACATTTAGGCTGTACATTCGGATACATAGAAGCCAACTTTTTAGGATCTAAATGCCATCTGTAGAACATCTTGTAAAAATTTTCTCTCAGATTTTGAGCTTGTGTAAATTTCACATTTCTTACCCAAATTCTTTCCCATGTATCCAACATTATTGGTTCCTCAATATTTTGAGCCCATTTTATCATACAATCTTTAACTAATTCTGTTTCCGAATCCATCTGTATTAATACATTATATATCCTCTTTATATGCATTAAGCTTTGATCTCTTATTTGTTTAAACAGATTATCCTCAACTTGAATAAAACCAATTTTTTGATCTATTTTCCACCTAGCCTGTAATTGCCCATACTGGAACCATGTTTGAACTACCTTCTCCTCTTTTAATACCTCTAAAGATTTTAATTGTAATACCCCCCTTTCCGAGGTAAGAAGCTGTCTGTAAGTAAATCTGTCCTGTTTTTGTGCTGTATTCATATTTTCAATTGCATGTCGAGGAATTGCCCACATGGGTATCTTGTCATTTAATTTATATTGGTATTTCTTCCAAACCCGCAGTAAAGCATTTCTTAAAATATGACTTTTAAAGTTCTTATCCAATTTTTTGTTGAATAACAGGTAAGCGTGCCAACCAAATACCAGATCGTGTCCCTCAATGTTCAATATTCTATCATTGGTTAAATGAATCCAATCACTAATTACAGATAATGCCACTGCATCATAGTATAGTTTTAAATTAGGTAGTTTCAGTCCTCCTCTCTCACGTACATCTTGCATTATTTTCATCTTTACCCTCGGCTTCTTTCCTGCCCACACAAATTTGTTGATACCCTTCTGCCATTCTAAAAGGTTCGCATCTTTTTTAAGTATAGGTAACATTTGGAAAAGAAATAAAAATTTTGGTAAAATGTTCATTTTCACTGCCGCTATCCTGCCCAGCAAAGATAAGTGCAATTTCTCCCATTTTTTCATCTCTGTCTGTATGCTATGCCAAAGTGGTTCATAATTATGCTTATATAACTTCCCATTTGAAATTAAAATGTTAACTCCAAGATATTTAACTTTTTTAACTACCTCACATCCTAGCATCACTCCTAATTCTTCCTTTTGTTTAATATTCATATTTATAGCTAATGTTTTGGTTTTTCCTAAGTTTATTTTAAAGCCAGACACTTGACCATATTGATTAATCGTATTCATTAAAACCATACTGGATTCCTGCGGTTGTTCCAATATTATGACCAAATCATCCGCAAAAGCGCGGACTCTATATTCTTGCTGCCTAATCTTGATCCCTTTTAAGCCATCCAAGCCCCGTATTTTATTCAACAATACTTCCAAAGTTATAATAAACAATAATGGGGACAAAGGACAACCCTGTCTTGTACCTTTTCCAATTTGAATAGAGTCTGTTAAACTTCCATTGATTATGATTTGTGCTGTTTGCTGTTGGTATATTGCTTTAATTGACTGTAAAAAATTATCTCCTATCTGCATTTTTTGCAATATCTTCAGCAGAAATTGCCAGTTAACTCGATCAAAGGCCTTCTCAGCATCCAAAAATATAAACGCAGCAGGGATCTGGTTGTTCTTTCCCAAATATTCTAATGCATTAATAATTAATCTGACATTACTTTTCATCTGTCTCCCTTGTATAAAACCTGTTTGGTCCGTATGTATCAATTGTTGAATGACCAACATTAACCTATTTGCTAATATTTTAGTAAAAATTTTATAATCTACATTCAGTAATGAAATGGGTCTATAATTTTTGGGTTGAGTAGTATCTTGATCTTCTTTGGGTATCAAAGATATAAACGCTGTCTTCCAAGATGGAGGGACTTTACCTTCCGTTTGAATCATATTAAATAATTCTCTAAGAGGTTCTACCATTTCTAACTGTAAGTTTTTATAGTAAACCGCTGTCAAGCCATCTGTACCTGGTGCTTTCCCTGGCTTTAATTGCTTAATTACCTGCAGGATTTCCCCCGAGGTTATTGGTTGATTCAATTTTTGCCTGTGTTCTTCTCTAACTGAAGGTATTTTCTCCTTGTCTAAATATTTGTCTATGTCTAAACCATTAATTTTATCCCCTTTATACAGTTCTGTAAAAAATTCCCAGAAAGCCTTTTGAATCTCTTCCTGTTGGAACACCTCCTTCCCTCTGTAAATCAGTTTAGATATATTTCGAGTTTTCCTTTTTTTCCTAATCTGATAAGCTAACCATCTGCCAGGTTTGTTTGCATTACAAAAAGTATTGTGTTTTGCATATAATAAATTAGTAGCTACCTGGTCAGAGATCAACATGTCGAATTGAGATTTTAATATGTTAATAGTTTCCTTAACCTTTGTATCGTCTGGTTTCCTTGTTAACTCCAGCTCTTTTCTCTTAATTTCCTCTTCCAGTTCTGTTCGTTTTAACCCTTGCTTATTTCTATGTGTTTTATTTATATTCATCAAAACTCCTCTCATATACGCTTTGCTTGCATCCCATACAAATTCCATAGATGTACCCTTATTCATATTCAAAACAAAATATTCAGATAGTAATTTTTTACAATCATTAATATAGTTTTCATATCTAAATAAATTTTCATTCAGTCTCCAAAACCTTCTTGCCTGTACTACCCTTCCCAACTCCATCCAAACTGGGTTATGGTCCGAAAGGACTCTAGCTGCAATCTTTGTTTTCTTGACCCTAGAAAGCAAATCATTAGTGGTTAGAATAAAATCAATCCTTGAAAGGGATTGATGCCTGTCCGAGAAGAAAGTGAAGTCATATTCCTCTGCATTTCTTTCTCGCCAGATATCTCTCAATTCAAAATCATCCATAATGTCAAAGAAGGATTTGGGTAACTTTGCTCGCATCTTGGTATTTAGGCGGGAAATCTTCTTATCTCTCTTAGTGTCTATCACTCCATTCCAGTCACCCAATAGTATACAGGAACTATAGTCCCACTGTACTAATTTAGCATGAAGATTTCTATAGAATCTATCTTGCTGTTGATTGGGTGCATAAATTCCCAAAAGTAATGTCTTTTTCCCTTCTAAGATTAAGTCTAAAGCAATATATCTTCCGAAGGGATCTGCTTCTATTAATTCAGCTTTCATATCTTTTCTTAAGTATACAACTATACCATTCTTCTTTTCCATAGCAGAAGCTGCAAAATGTTGACCAAGTTTTGAGTTGATCAAATATTTTTGATCAGTTGACTTGATATGAGTTTCTTGCAAACAAATTACATCGTTCTTAAACTGTTTAAGATAATGAAATATTTTCTTCCTCTTCTGTGGAGAGTTCAGTCCGTTGACATTCCATGTTAAAATCTTAGTTGTCATCTTTGGTTGGTTGAAGCATTTTTAGAGCTTCCTGCACGGCCTGTTTAACCTTAGGTTTAGCTCCTCCCACTGCTTCCAGATTTGTTGTTGTAGTTCCTTGATCGATGGCCGATAATTGTTGATACTGTTGCTTCTTAGCTTGTTTCTCCATACGTCTAGTAGTCATGCGGCTAGGTCTTGGTTCCATAGCACCTTGCACTTCTAGAGAAGAGAGATGCTCCATCTTGTCTGGTGGTTGTGTAGTTTGCTGTCTATCCTGTCCTTCTTGTGGTCTTTCTCTAGGTCCAGATGGTGCAGGGTGTCCGGCCTTCAATATATTATAATAAAAATCTCGGGCTTTCCATACAGAGTTGAGGCGGTACCTTTGCTTATCAAATGTAAATATGATGCCGAATGGTGCATCCCATCTATACTGTATCTGACGGTTTCTGAGTTCTTCGACCAAAAAAGCGTAGTCTCTTCTGGCTCTTAACATTTGAGGTGGTATCTCTTTCAAAACAGCCAAGTCTTGGCCGCCAATTTGAAGCTTAGTGTTATAAGACGCTTGCAGTACCATATTTCTGAACTCTCTTGTAGTAAAATATATAACGATGTCTCGAGGAAGCTGCTTCTGCTTTGCCAGCCAGGAGTTAACGCGGTAAGCTTTGTCAATTTGCCAGCCTTGGTTGATCCCTGGTCTTCCCATCAGGCGATCAAAAGCTTCCGATAGGATCTGTTTCAGGTTCTCCTGTTTCTCCTCACGCAGCCCCCTTACTCTTAATGCAAGCTCCATTTGTCGGTACTGTATCATAATAATTTCTTTTTCAGCATTTTCCACTTTTTGTTCCACCACCTCTGTTTTCAATGTCAAGTTAGCATTGGCATCATTAAGAACCTCTAGAGTATCTTCCACTCCAGAAATATGTTCTGTTAATACAGTTACAAGACTCAGCATGTCGTCTCTAATTTTATCAACCTTAGCCTCAAATTTCTCATACAACTCCTGTTTAAGTCCTTTTATTTCACTTTTAATTTCACTTTTAATTTCTTCTTTCATTTCTTTTATTTCCTCTTTTCTCTCCTCTCTATTATCTCTAAATTTATCTTCCATTTTAATTGTCTGTGCATTAAGAGCCTCGCTTAGATTACTCAGAAAAAATTCTTTCGTTAACACATCCCCAGCAGGGGGCGTAGGAAGCGGAGGCTGCAGCTTTGTGCCAGGCACTGAGGGTGTGCCCCTGGAAGTAGAGGGTGAAGACTTCAAGTTAATATTTGGTTTTGAGGCCATTTCAAAATTTGTCTGCCTGCAGTTAATAAAACTCTATCGCCTAAATATGCAGCTTTAAGTAAAGAGGCTTTTATTTTGAAGTTTAAGGCTTGGCAAAACTTTCAGTGAGTAAACATTGTAACAAGACCGTTCAACAGATTCATCACCATTTAACTTCCAAATAACAAAGTTAATGAAGGAGTAAAATTCTTCTATTGTGAAACCAAAACATTTGATAAGCTATCTCTTTTGTTTTGAATTCTTTTGAAGTCTTGTGAGGATTAGCAAAAAGTGTTCGTTATTACCGGAGAAACCAGCCTGCTCGGCGCCATTTTAAAAGCCTCTGAGTAAATAATTTTTCGGAGGAGAAAAAGAGAAGAAACTAAAATGTTGATAAGCAATTATTGTCCTCGCAGTAAACGGATTCAGCTCGTGATAAGATTAAATCAAACAAAACTTAGAGCAGAGTGGGAGAGACCTACTTTGTCCTGCACAAGGCAGTTTGAAGTTCCCAGCACGGACAGCCGTTCTGCCTTGGGCTAGCCCCCCTTTCCTTGCAAGCACAAAAGCTGCAAAAATCGAAGAGCATTTGCCAGCAAAACAGTTTCTTCTTTCCCTCTTGCCTGAAGGATAAGAAAACCTGATAAGACGTCAGATGGAAGATCCTCTAAACAGGTACGTAGCCAGGAATTCGGAGGCAGCTGATTTTTTGCTGCCTTCACCAGTAGGCTCCTCCAGAAAGTGTTACTTTTGAACCAAAGCTCAGATTTGAACAACAAACATCTATTAGGGGTATCCTGAGTCGAGAAAGCTAAAAAACCACTCCGTTTGGTGATCAGAGCTTTCCCTGAGGAGTTAGACCAAAGTGTATCTCAGAATTGGCAAAAGAACTCAATTCAACCAGAAAGTGTTACTTTTGAACCAAAGCTCAGATTTCTAAGGGTTAGGGTTAGGGTTAGGGTTAGGGTTAGGGTTAGGGTTAGGGTTAGGGTTAGGGTTAGGGTTAGGGTTAGGGTTAGGGTTAGGGTTAGGGTTAGGGTTAGGGTTAGGGTTAGGGTTAGGGTTAGATTCAAACATCAAAAAACAAACACCTATTAGGGGTGTCCTGAGTTGGGAAAGCTAAGAAAACACTTCATTCGCTGTTCAGAGCTTTCCCTGAGCAGTTAGACCAAACCGTATCTCAGAATTGGCGAAAGAACTCAATTCAACCAGAAAGTGTTACTTTTGAACCAAAGCTCAGATTAAAACAACAACCACCTATTAGGGGTGTCCTGAGTCGGGAAAAGTAAAAAACCACTTCATTCGCTGATCAGAGCTTTCCCTGAGCAGTTAGACCAAACCGTATCTCAGAATTGGCGAAAGAACTCAATTCAACCAGAAAGTGTTACTTTTGAACCAAAGCTCTGATTTGTAAGGGTTAGGGTTAGGGTTAGGGTTAGGGTTAGGGTTAGGGTTAGGGTTAGGGTTAGGGTTAGGGTTAGGGTTAGGGTTAGGGTTAGGGTTAGGGTTAGGGTTAGGGTTAGGGTTAGGGTTAGGGTTAGGGTTAGGGTTAGGGTTAGGGTTAGGGTTAGGGTTAGGGTTAGGGTTAGGGTTAGGGTTAGGGTTCGGGTTAGATTCAAACATCAAAAAACAAAGACCTATTAGGGGTGACCTGAGTCGGGAAAAGTAAAAAACCACTTCATTCGCTGATCAGAGCTTTCCCTGAGGAGTTAGACCAAAGTGTATCTCAGAATTGGCGAAAGAACTCAATTCAACCAGAAAGTGTTACTTTTGAACCAAAGCTCAGATTTGAACAACAAACATCTATTAGGGGTATCCTGAGTCGAGAAAAGTAAAAACCCACTTCATTCGCTGAGCAGAGCTTTCCCTGAGGAGTTAGACCAAACCGTATCTCAGAATTGGCGAAAGAACTCAATTCAACCAGAAAGTGTTACCTTTGAACCAAAGCTCAGATTTGAACAACAAACATCTATTAGGGGTATCCTGAGTCGAGAAAAGTAAAAAACCACTTCATTCGCTGATCAGAGCTTTCCCTGAGGAGTTAGACCAAAGTGTATCTCAGAATTGGCGAAAGAACTCAATTCAACCAGAAAGTGTTACTTTTGAACCAAAGCTCAGATTTGAACAACAAACATCTATTAGGGGTATCCTGAGTCGAGAAAAGTAAAAAACCACTTCATTCGCTGATCAGAGCTTTCCCTGAGGAGTTAGACCAAAGTGTATCTCAGAATTGGCGAAAGAACTCAATTCAACCAGAAAGTGTTACTTTTGAACCAAAGCTCAGATTTGAACAACAAACATCTATTAGGGGTATCCTGAGTCGAGAAAGCTAAAAAACCACTCCGTTTGGTGATCAGAGCTTTCCCTGAGGAGTTAGACCAAAGTGTATCTCAGAATTGGCAAAAGAACTCAATTCAACCAGAAAGTGTTACTTTTGAACCAAAGCTCAGATTAAAACAACAAACCCCTATTAGGGGTGACCTGAGTCGGGAAAAGTAAAAAACCACTTCATTCGCTGATCAGAGCTTTCCCTGAGGAGTTAGACCAAAGTGTATCTCAGAATTGGCGAAAGAACTCAATTCAACCAGAAAGTGTTACTTTTGAACCAAAGCTCAGATTTGAACAACAAACATCTATTAGGGGTATCCTGAGTCGAGAAAAGTAAAAAACCACTTCATTCGCTGATCAGAGCTTTCCCTGAGGAGTTAGACCAAAGCGTATCTCAGAATTGGCGAAAGAACTCAATTCAACCAGAAAGTGTTACTTTTGAACCAAAGCTCAGATTAAAACAACAAACACCTATTAGGGGTGTCCTGAGTCGGGAAAAGTAAAAAACTACTTCATTCGCTGATCAGAGCTTTCCCTGAGGAGTTAGACCAAAGTGTATCTCAGAATTGGCGAAAGAACTCAATTCAACCAGAAAGTGTTACTTTTGAACCAAAGCTCAGATTTCTAAGGGTTAGGGTTAGGGTTAGGGTTAGGGTTAGGGTTAGGGTTAGGGTTAGGGTTAGCGTTAGGGTTAGGGTTAGGGTTAGGGTTAGGGTTAGATTCAAACATCAAAAAACAAACACCTATTAGGGGTGTCCTGAGTTGGGAAAGCTAAGAAAACACTTCATTCGCTGATCAGAGCTTTCCCTGAGCAGTTAGACCAAACCGTATCTCAGAATTGGCGAAAGAACTCAATTCAACCAGAAAGTGTTACTTTTGAACCAAAGCTCAGATTAAAACAACAACCACCTATTAGGGGTGTCCTGAGTCGGGAAAAGTAAAAAACCACTTCATTCGCTGATCAGAGCTTTCCCTGAGCAGTTAGACCAAACCGTATCTCAGAATTGGCGAAAGAACTCAATTCAACCAGAAAGTGTTACTTTTGAACCAAAGCTCTGATTTGTAAGGGTTAGGGTTAGGGTTAGGGTTAGGGTTAGGGTTAGGGTTAGGGTTAGGGTTCGGGTTAGATTCAAACATCAAAAAACAAAGACCTATTAGGGGTGACCTGAGTCGGGAAAAGTAAAAAACCACTTCATTCGCTGATCAGAGCTTTCCCTGAGGAGTTAGACCAAAGTGTATCTCAGAATTGGCGAAAGAACTCAATTCAACCAGAAAGTGTTACTTTTGAACCAAAGCTCAGATTTGAACAACAAACATCTATTAGGGGTATCCTGAGTCGAGAAAAGTAAAAACCCACTTCATTCGCTGAGCAGAGCTTTCCCTGAGGAGTTAGACCAAACCGTATCTCAGAATTGGCGAAAGAACTCAATTCAACCAGAAAGTGTTACCTTTGAACCAAAGCTCAGATTTGAACAACAAACATCTATTAGGGGTATCCTGAGTCGAGAAAAGTAAAAAACTACTTCATTCGCTGATCAGAGCTTTCCCTGAGGAGTTAGACCAAAGTGTATCTCAGAATTGGCGAAAGAACGCAATTCAACCAGAAAGTGTTACTTTTGAACCAAAGCTCTGATTTGTAAGGGTTAGGGTTAGGGTTAGGGTTAGGGTTAGGGTTAGGGTTAGGGTTAGGGTTAGGGTTAGGGTTAGGGTTAGGGTTAGGGTTAGGGTTAGGGTTAGGGTTAGGGTTAGGGTTAGGGTTAGGGTTAGGGTTAGGGTTAGGGTTAGGGTTAGGGTTAGGGTTAGGGTTAGGGTTAGGGTTAGGGTTAGGGTTAGGGTTAGGGTTAGGGTTAGGGTTAGGGTTAGGGTTAGGGTTAGGGTTAGGGTTAGGGTTAGGGTTAGGGTTAGGGTTAGGGTTAGGGTTAGGGTTAGGGTTAGGGTTAGGGTTAGGGTTAGGGTTAGGGTTAGGGTTAGGGTTAGGGTTAGGGTTAGGGTTAGGGTTAGGGTTAGGGTTAGGGTTAGGGTTAGGGTTAGGGTTAGATTCAAACATCAAAAAACAAACACCTATTAGGGGTGTCCTGAGTTGGGAAAGCTAAGAAAACACTTCATTCACTGAGCAGAGCTTTCCCTGAGGAGTTAGACCAAACCATATCTCAGAATTGGCGAAAGAACTCAATTCAACCAGAAAGTGTTCCTTTTGAACCAAAGCTCAGTTTTGAACAACAAACCTCTATTAGGGGTATCCTGAGTCAAGAAAAGTAAAAAACCACTTCATTCGCTGATCAGAGCTTTCCCAGAGGAGTTAGACCAAAGCGTATCTCAGAATTGGCGAAAGAACTCAATTCAACCAGAAAGTGTTACTTTTGAACCAAAGCTCAGATTAAAACAACAAACACCTATTAGGGGTGTCCTGAGTCGGGAAAAGTAAAAAACCACTTCATTCGCTGATCAGAGCTTTCCTTGAGGAGTTAGACCAAACCGTATCTCAGAATTGGCGAAAGAACTCAATTCAACCAGAAAGTGTTACTTTTGAACCAAAGCTCTGATTTGTAAGGGTTAGGGTTAGGGTTAGGGTTAGGGTTAGGGTTAGTGTTAGGGTTAGGGTTAGGGTTAGGGTTAGGGTTAGGGTTAGGGTTAGGGTTAGGGTTAGGGTTTGGGTTAGGGTTAGGGTTAGGGTTAGGGTTAGGGTTAGGGTTAGGGTTAGGGTTAGGGTTAGGGTTAGGGTTAGGGTTAGGGTTAGGGTTAGGGTTAGGGTTGGGGTTGGGGTTAGGGTTATGGTTAGGGTTAGATTCAAACATCAAAAAACAAACACCTATTAGGGGTGTCCTGAGTTGGGAAAGCTAAGAAAACACTTCATTCGCTGAGCAGAGCTTTCCCTGAGGAGTTAGACCAAAGTGTATCTCAGAATTGGCGAAAGAACTCAATTCAACCAGAAAGTGTTACCTTTGAACCAAAGCTCAGATTTGAACAACAAACATCTATTAGGGGTATCCTGAGTCGAGAAAAGTAAAAAACCACTTCATTCGCTGATCAGAGCTTTCCCTGAGGAGTTAGACCAAAGTGTATCTCAGAATTGGCGAAAGAACTCAATTCAACCAGAAAGTGTTACTTTTGAACCAAAGCTCAGATTTGAACAACAAACATCTATTAGGGGTATCCTGAGTCGAGAAAAGTAAAAAACCACTTCATTCGCTGATCAGAGCTTTCCCTGAGGAGTTAGACCAAAGTGTATCTCAGAATTGGCGAAAGAACTCAATTCAACCAGAAAGTGTTACTTTTGAACCAAAGCTCAGATTTGAACAACAAACATCTATTAGGGGTATCCTGAGTCGAGAAAGCTAAAAAACCACTCCGTTTGGTGATCAGAGCTTTCCCTGAGGAGTTAGACCAAAGTGTATCTCAGAATTGGCAAAAGAACTCAATTCAACCAGAAAGTGTTACTTTTGAACCAAAGCTCAGATTAAAACAACAAACCCCTATTAGGGGTGACCTGAGTCGGGAAAAGTAAAAAACCACTTCATTCGCTGATCAGAGCTTTCCCTGAGGAGTTAGACCAAAGTGTATCTCAGAATTGGCGAAAGAACTCAATTCAACCAGAAAGTGTTACTTTTGAACCAAAGCTCAGATTTGAACAACAAACATCTATTAGGGGTATCCTGAGTCGAGAAAAGTAAAAAACCACTTCATTCGCTGATCAGAGCTTTCCCTGAGGAGTTAGACCAAAGCGTATCTCAGAATTGGCGAAAGAACTCAATTCAACCAGAAAGTGTTACTTTTGAACCAAAGCTCAGATTAAAACAACAAACACCTATTAGGGGTGTCCTGAGTCGGGAAAAGTAAAAAACTACTTCATTCGCTGATCAGAGCTTTCCCTGAGGAGTTAGACCAAAGTGTATCTCAGAATTGGCGAAAGAACTCAATTCAACCAGAAAGTGTTACTTTTGAACCAAAGCTCAGATTTCTAAGGGTTAGGGTTAGGGTTAGGGTTAGGGTTAGGGTTAGGGTTAGGGTTAGCGTTAGGGTTAGGGTTAGGGTTAGGGTTAGATTCAAACATCAAAAAACAAACACCTATTAGGGGTGTCCTGAGTTGGGAAAGCTAAGAAAACACTTCATTCGCTGATCAGAGCTTTCCCTGAGCAGTTAGACCAAACCGTATCTCAGAATTGGCGAAAGAACTCAATTCAACCAGAAAGTGTTACTTTTGAACCAAAGCTCAGATTAAAACAACAACCACCTATTAGGGGTGTCCTGAGTCGGGAAAAGTAAAAAACCACTTCATTCGCTGATCAGAGCTTTCCCTGAGCAGTTAGACCAAACCGTATCTCAGAATTGGCGAAAGAACTCAATTCAACCAGAAAGTGTTACTTTTGAACCAAAGCTCTGATTTGTAAGGGTTAGGGTTAGGGTTAGGGTTAGGGTTAGGGTTAGGGTTAGGGTTAGGGTTAGGGTTAGGGTTCGGGTTAGATTCAAACATCAAAAAACAAAGACCTATTAGGGGTGACCTGAGTCGGGAAAAGTAAAAAACCACTTCATTCGCTGATCAGAGCTTTCCCTGAGGAGTTAGACCAAAGTGTATCTCAGATTTGGCGAAAGAACTCAATTCAACCAGAAAGTGTTACTTTTGAACCAAAGCTCAGATTTGAACAACAAACATCTATTAGGGGTATCCTGTGTCGAGAAAAGTAAAAACCCACTTCATTCGCTGAGCAGAGCTTTCCCTGAGGAGTTAGACCAAACCGTATCTCAGAATTGGCGAAAGAACTCAATTCAACCAGAAAGTGTTACCTTTGAACCAAAGCTCAGATTTGAACAACAAACATCTATTAGGGGTATCCTGAGTCGAGAAAAGTAAAAAACTACTTCATTCGCTGATCAGAGCTTTCCCTGAGGAGTTAGACCAAAGTGTATCTCAGAATTGGCGAAAGAACGCAATTCAACCAGAAAGTGTTACTTTTGAACCAAAGCTCTGATTTGTAAGGGTTAGGGTTAGGGTTAGGGTTAGGGTTAGGGTTAGGGTTAGGGTTAGGGTTAGGGTTAGGGTTAGGGTTAGGGTTAGGGTTAGGGTTAGGGTTAGGGTTAGGGTTAGGGTTAGGGTTAGGGTTAGGGTTAGGGTTAGGGTTAGGGTTAGGGTTAGGGTTAGGGTTAGGGTTAGGGTTAGGGTTAGGGTTAGGGTTAGGGTTAGGGTTAGGGTTAGGGTTAGGGTTAGGGTTAGGGTTAGGGTTAGGGTTAGGGTTAGGGTTAGGGTTAGGGTTAGGGTTAGGGTTAGGGTTAGGGTTAGGGTTAGGGTTAGGGTTAGGGTTAGGGTTAGGGTTAGGGTTAGGGTTAGGGTTAGGGTTAGGGTTAGGGTTAGGGTTAGGGTTAGGGTTAGGGTTAGATTCAAACATCAAAAAACAAACACCTATTAGGGGTGTCCTGAGTTGGGAAAGCTAAGAAAACACTTCATTCACTGAGCAGAGCTTTCCCTGAGGAGTTAGACCAAACCATATCTCAGAATTGGCGAAAGAACTCAATTCAACCAGAAAGTGTTCCTTTTGAACCAAAGCTCAGTTTTGAACAACAAACCTCTATTAGGGGTATCCTGAGTCAAGAAAAGTAAAAAACCACTTCATTCGCTGATCAGAGCTTTCCCAGAGGAGTTAGACCAAAGCGTATCTCAGAATTGGCGAAAGAACTCAATTCAACCAGAAAGTGTTACTTTTGAACCAAAGCTCAGATTAAAACAACAAACACCTATTAGGGGTGTCCTGAGTCGGGAAAAGTAAAAAACCACTTCATTCGCTGATCAGAGCTTTCCTTGAGGAGTTAGACCAAACCGTATCTCAGAATTGGCGAAAGAACTCAATTCAACCAGAAAGTGTTACTTTTGAACCAAAGCTCTGATTTGTAAGGGTTAGGGTTAGGGTTAGGGTTAGGGTTAGGGTTAGTGTTAGGGTTAGGCTTAGGGTTAGGGTTAGGGTTAGGGTTAGGGTTAGGGTTAGGGTTAGGGTTTGGGTTAGGGTTAGGGTTAGGGTTAGGGTTAGGGTTAGGGTTAGGGTTAGGGTTAGGGTTAGGGTTAGGGTTAGGGTTAGGGTTAGGGTTGGGGTTGGGGTTAGGGTTATGGTTAGGGTTAGATTCAAACATCAAAAAACAAACACCTATTAGGGGTGTCCTGAGTTGGGAAAGCTAAGAAAACACTTCATTCGCTGAGCAGAGCTTTCCCTGAGGAGTTAGACCAAAGTGTATCTCAGAATTGGCGAAAGAACTCAATTCAACCAGAAAGTGTTACTTTTGAACCAAAGCTCAGATTAAAACAACAAACACCTATTAGGGGTGTCCTGAGTCGGGAAAAGTAAAAAACTACTTCATTCGCTGATCAGAGCTTTCCCTGAAGAGTTAGACCAAAGTGTATCTCAGAATTGGCGAAAGAACTCAATTCAACCAGAAAGTGTTACTTTTGAACCAAAGCTCAGATTTCTAAGGGTTAGGGTTAGGGTTAGGGTTAGGGTTAGGGTTAGGGTTAGGGTTAGGGTTAGGGTTAGGGTTAGGGTTAGGGTTAGGGTTAGGGTTAGGGTTAGGGTTAGGGTTAGGGTTAGGGTTAGGGTTAGGGTTAGGGTTAGGGTCAGGGTTAGGGTTAGGGTTAGGGTTAGGGTTAGATTCAAACATCAAAAAACAAAGACCTTTTAGGGGTGTCCTGAGTTGGGAAAGCTAAGAAACCACTTCATTCGCTGAGCAGAGCTTTCCCATGAGGAGTTAGACCAAACCGTATCTCAGAATTGGCGAAAGAACTCAATTCAACCAGAAAGTGTTACTTTTGAACCAAAGCTCAGATTTGAACAACAAACATCTATTAGGGGTATCCTGAGTCAAGAAAGCTAAAAAACCACTCCGTTTGGTGATCAGAGCTTTCCCTGAGGAGTTAGACCAAAGTGTATCTCAGAATTGGCAAAAGAACTCAATTCAACCAGAAAGTGTTACTTTTGAACCAAAGCTCAGATTAAAACAACAAACCCCTATTAGGGGTGACCTGAGTCGGGAAAAGTAAAAAACCACTTCATTCGCTGATCAGAGCTTTCCCTGAGGAGTTAGACCAAAGTGTATCTCAGAATTGGCGAAAGAACTCAATTCAACCAGAAAGTGTTACTTTTGAACCAAAGGTCAGATTTGAACAACAAACATCTATTAGGGGTATCCTGAGTCGAGAAAAGTAAAAAACCACTTCATTCGCTGATCAGAGCTTTCCCTGAGGAGTTAGACCAAAGCGTATCTCAGAATTGGCGAAAGAACTCAATTCAACCAGAAAGTGTTACTTTTGAACCAAAGCTCAGATTAAAACAACAAACACCTATTAGGGGTGTCCTGAGTCGGGAAAAGTAAAAAACTACCTCATTCGCTGATCAGAGCTTTCCCTGAGGAGTTAGACCAAAGTGTATCTCAGAATTGGCGAAAGAACTCAATTCAACCAGAAAGTGTTACTTTTGAACCAAAGCTCAGATTTCTAAGGGTTAGGGTTAGGGTTAGGGTTAGGGTTAGGGTTAGGGTTAGCGTTAGGGTTAGGGTTAGGGTTAGGGTTAGGGTTAGGGTTAGGGTTAGGGTTAGATTCAAACATCAAAAAACAAACACCTATTAGGGGTGTCCTGAGTTGGGAAAGCTAAGAAAACACTTCATTCGCTGATCAGAGCTTTCCCTGAGCAGTTAGACCAAACCGTATCTCAGAATTGGCGAAAGAACTCAATTCAACCAGAAAGTGTTACTTTTGAACCAAAGCTCAGATTAAAACAACAACCACCTATTAGGGGTGTCCTGAGTCGGGAAAAGTAAAAAACCACTTCATTCGCTGATCAGAGCTTTCCCTGAGCAGTTAGACCAAACCGTATCTCAGAATTGGCGAAAGAACTCAATTCAACCAGAAAGTGTTACTTTTGAACCAAAGCTCTGATTTGTAAGGGTTAGGGTTAGGGTTAGGGTTAGGGTTAGGGTTAGGGTTAGGGTTAGGGTTAGGGTTAGGGTTAGGGTTAGGGTTAGGGTTAGGGTTAGGGTTAGGGTTAGGGTTTGGGTTAGATTCAAACATCAAAAAACAAAGACCTATTAGGGGTGACCTGAGTCGGGAAAAGTAAAAAACCACTTCATTCGCTGATCAGAGCTTTCCCTGAGGACTTAGACCAAAGTGTATCTCAGAATTGGCGAAAGAACTCAATTCAACCAGAAAGTGTTACTTTTGAACCAAAGCTCAGATTTGAACAACAAACATCTATTAGGGGTATCCTGAGTCGAGAAAAGTAAAAACCCACTTCATTCGCTGAGCAGAGCTTTCCCTGAGGAGTTAGACCAAAGTGTATCTCAGAATTGGCGAAACAAGTCAATTCAACCAGAAAGTGTTACTTTTGAACCAAAGCTCAGATTAAAACAACAAACACCTATTAGGGGTGTCCTGCGTCGGGAAAAGTAAAAAACCACTTCATTCGCTGATCAGAGCTTTCCCTGAGGAGTTAGACCAAACCGTATCTCAGAATTGGCGAAAGAACTCAATTCAACCAGAAAGTGTTACTTTTGAACCAAAGCTCAGATTTGAACAACAAACATCTATTAGGGGTATCCTGAGTCGAGAAAAGTAAAAAACCACTTCATTCGCTGATCAGAGCTTTCCCTGAGGAGTTAGACCAAAGTGTATCTCAGAATTGGCGAAAGAACGCAATTCAACCAGAAAGTGTTACTTTTGAACCAAAGCTCTGATTTGTAAGGGTTAGGGTTAGGGTTAGGGTTAGGGTTAGGGTTAGGGTTAGGGTTAGGGTTAGGGTTAGGGTTAGGGTTAGATTCAAACATCAAAAAACAAACACCTATTAGGGGTGTCCTGAGTTGGGAAAGCTAAGAAAACACTTCATTCACTGAGCAGAGCTTTCCCTGAGGAGTTAGACCAAACCATATCTCAGAATTGGCGAAAGAACTCAATTCAACCAGAAAGTGTTCCTTTTGAACCAAAGCTCAGTTTTGAACAACAAACCTCTATTAGGGGTATCCTGAGTCGAGAAAGGTAAAAAACCACTTCATTCGCTGATCAGAGCTTTCCCTGAGGAGTTAGACCAAAGCGTATCTCAGAATTGGCGAAAGAACTCAATTCAACCAGAAAGTGTTACTTTTGAACCAAAGCTCAGATTTGAACAACAAACATCTATTAGGGGTATCCTGAGTCGAGAAAAGTAAAAAACCACTTCATTCGCTGATCAGAGCTTTCCCTGAGGAGTTAGACCAAAGCGTATCTCAGAATTGGCGAAAGAACTCAATTCAACCAGAAAGTGTTACTTTTGAACCAAAGCTCAGATTAAAACAACAAACACCTATTAGGGGTGTCCTGAGTCGGGAAAAGTAAAAAACCACTTCATTCGCTGATCAGAGCTTTCCCTGAGGAGTTAGACCAAAGTGTATCTCAGAATTGGCGAAAGAACTCAATTCAACCAGAAAGTGTTACTTTTGAACCAAAGCTCAGATTTGAACAACAAACATCTATTAGGGGTATCCTGAGTCGAGAAAAGTAAAAAACCACTTCATTCGCTGATCAGAGCTTTCCCTGAGGAGTTAGACCAAAGCGTATCTCAGAATTGGCGAAAGAACTCAATTCAACCAGAAAGTGTTACTTTTGAACCAAAGCTCAGATTAAAACAACAAACACCTATTAGGGGTGTCCTGAGTCGGGAAAAGTAAAAAACTACTTCATTCGCTGATCAGAGCTTTCCCTGAGGAGTTAGACCAAAGTGTATCTCAGAATTGGCGAAAGAACTCAATTCAACCAGAAAGTGTTACTTTTGAACCAAAGCTCAGATTTCTAAGGGTTAGGGTTAGGGTTAGGGTTAGGGTTAGGGTTAGGGTTAGGGTTAGCGTTAGGGTTAGGGTTAGGGTTAGGGTTAGGGTTAGATTCAAACATCAAAAAACAAACACCTATTAGGGGTGTCCTGAGTTGGGAAAGCTAAGAAAACACTTCATTCGCTGATCAGAGCTTTCCCTGAGCAGTTAGACCAAACCGTATCTCAGAATTGGCGAAAGAACTCAATTCAACCAGAAAGTGTTACTTTTGAACCAAAGCTCAGATTAAAACAACAACCACCTATTAGGGGTGTCCTGAGTCGGGAAAAGTAAAAAACCACTTCATTCGCTGATCAGAGCTTTCCCTGAGCAGTTAGACCAAACCGTATCTCAGAATTGGCGAAAGAACTCAATTCAACCAGAAAGTGTTACTTTTGAACCAAAGCTCTGATTTGTAAGGGTTAGGGTTAGGGTTAGGGTTAGGGTTAGGGTTAGGGTTAGGGTTAGGGTTAGGGTTAGGGTTAGGGTTCGGGTTAGATTCAAACATCAAAAAACAAAGACCTATTAGGGGTGACCTGAGTCGGGAAAAGTAAAAAACCACTTCATTCGCTGATCAGAGCTTTCCCTGAGGAGTTAGACCAAAGTGTATCTCAGAATTGGCGAAAGAACTCAATTCAACCAGAAAGTGTTACTTTTGAACCAAAGCTCAGATTTGAACAACAAACATCTATTAGGGGTATCCTGAGTCGAGAAAAGTAAAAACCCACTTCATTCGCTGAGCAGAGCTTTCCCTGAGGAGTTAGACCAAACCGTATCTCAGAATTGGCGAAAGAACTCAATTCAACCAGAAAGTGTTACCTTTGAACCAAAGCTCAGATTTGAACAACAAACATCTATTAGGGGTATCCTGAGTCGAGAAAAGTAAAAAACTACTTCATTCGCTGATCAGAGCTTTCCCTGAGGAGTTAGACCAAAGTGTATCTCAGAATTGGCGAAAGAACGCAATTCAACCAGAAAGTGTTACTTTTGAACCAAAGCTCTGATTTGTAAGGGTTAGGGTTAGGGTTAGGGTTAGGGTTAGGGTTAGGGTTAGGGTTAGGGTTAGGGTTAGGGTTAGGGTTAGGGTTAGGGTTAGGGTTAGGGTTAGGGTTAGGGTTAGGGTTAGGGTTAGGGTTAGGGTTAGGGTTAGGGTTAGGGTTAGGGTTAGGGTTAGGGTTAGGGTTAGGGTTAGGGTTAGGGTTAGGGTTAGGGTTAGGGTTAGGGTTAGGGTTAGGGTTAGGGTTAGGGTTAGGGTTAGGGTTAGGGTTAGGGTTAGGGTTAGGGTTAGGGTTAGGGTTAGGGTTAGGGTTAGGGTTAGGGTTAGGGTTAGGGTTAGGGTTAGGGTTAGGGTTAGGGTTAGGGTTAGGGTTAGGGTTAGGGTTAGGGTTAGGGTTAGGGTTAGGGTTAGGGTTAGGGTTAGGGTTAGGGTTAGGGTTAGATTCAAACATCAAAAAACAAACACCTATTAGGGGTGTCCTGAGTTGGGAAAGCTAAGAAAACACTTCATTCACTGAGCAGAGCTTTCCCTGAGGAGTTAGACCAAACCATATCTCAGAATTGGCGAAAGAACTCAATTCAACCAGAAAGTGTTCCTTTTGAACCAAAGCTCAGTTTTGAACAACAAACCTCTATTAGGGGTATCCTGAGTCAAGAAAAGTAAAAAACCACTTCATTCGCTGATCAGAGCTTTCCCAGAGGAGTTAGACCAAAGCGTATCTCAGAATTGGCGAAAGAACTCAATTCAACCAGAAAGTGTTACTTTTGAACCAAAGCTCAGATTAAAACAACAAACACCTATTAGGGGTGTCCTGAGTCGGGAAAAGTAAAAAACCACTTCATTCGTTGATCAGAGCTTTCCTTGAGGAGTTAGACCAAACCGTATCTCAGAATTGGCGAAAGAACTCAATTCAACCAGAAAGTGTTACTTTTGAACCAAAGCTCTGATTTGTAAGGGTTAGGGTTAGGGTTAGGGTTAGGGTTAGTGTTAGTGTTAGGGTTAGGGTTAGGGTTAGGGTTAGGGTTAGGGTTAGGGTTAGGGTTAGGGTTAGGGTTAGGGTTAGGGTTAGGGTTAGGGTTAGGGTTAGGGTTAGGGTTAGGGTTAGGGTTAGGGTTAGGGTTAGGGTTAGGGTTAGGGTTGGGGTTGGGGTTAGGGTTATGGTTAGGGTTAGATTCAAACATCAAAAAACAAACACCTATTAGGGGTGTCCTGAGTTGGGAAAGCTAAGAAAACACTTCATTCGCTGAGCAGAGCTTTCCCTGAGGAGTTAGACCAAAGTGTATCTCAGAATTGGCGAAAGAACTCAATTCAACCAGAAAGTGTTACTTTTGAACCAAAGCTCAGATTAAAACAACAAACACCTATTAGGGGTGTCCTGAGTCGGGAAAAGTAAAAAACTACTTCATTCGCTGATCAGAGCTTTCCCTGAAGAGTTAGACCAAAGTGTATCTCAGAATTGGCGAAAGAACTCAATTCAACCAGAAAGTGTTACTTTTGAACCAAAGCTCAGATTTCTAAGGGTTAGGGTTAGGGTTAGGGTTAGGGTTAGGGTTAGGGTTAGGGTTAGGGTTAGGGTTAGGGTTAGGGTTAGGGTTAGGGTTAGGGTTAGGGTTAGGGTTAGGGTTAGGGTTAGGGTTAGGGTTAGGGTTAGGGTTAGGGTTAGGGTTAGGGTTAGGGTTAGGGTTAGGGTTAGGGTCAGGGTTAGGGTTAGGGTTAGGGTTAGGGTTAGATTCAAACATCAAAAAACAAAGACCTTTTAGGGGTGTCCTGAGTTGGGAAAGCTAAGAAACCACTTCATTCGCTGAGCAGAGCTTTCCCATGAGGAGTTAGACCAAACCGTATCTCAGAATTGGCGAAAGAACTCAATTCAACCAGAAAGTGTTACTTTTGAACCAAAGCTCAGATTTGAACAACAAACATCTATTAGGGGTATCCTGAGTCAAGAAAGCTAAAAAACCACTCCGTTTGGTGATCAGAGCTTTCCCTGAGGAGTTAGACCAAAGTGTATCTCAGAATTGGCAAAAGAACTCAATTCAACCAGAAAGTGTTACTTTTGAACCAAAGCTCAGATTAAAACAACAAACCCCTATTAGGGGTGACCTGAGTCGGGAAAATTAAAAAACCACTTCATTCGCTGATCAGAGCTTTCCCTGAGGAGTTAGACCAAAGTGCATCTCAGAATTGGCGAAAGAACTCAATTCAACCAGAAAGTGTTACTTTTGAACCAAAGGTCAGATTTGAACAACAAACATCTATTAGGGGTATCCTGAGTCGAGAAAAGTAAAAAACCACTTCATTCGCTGATCAGAGCTTTCCCTGAGGAGTTAGACCAAAGCGTATCTCAGAATTGGCGAAAGAACTCAATTCAACCAGAAAGTGTTACTTTTGAACCAAAGCTCAGATTAAAACAACAAACACCTATTAGGGGTGTCCTGAGTCGGGAAAAGTAAAAAACTACCTCATTCGCTGATCAGAGCTTTCCCTGAGGAGTTAGACCAAAGTGTATCTCAGAATTGGCGAAAGAACTCAATTCAACCAGAAAGTGTTACTTTTGAACCAAAGCTCAGATTTCTAAGGGTTAGGGTTAGGGTTAGGGTTAGGGTTAGGGTTAGGGTTAGCGTTAGGGTTAGGGTTAGGGTTAGGGTTAGGGTTAGGGTTAGGGTTAGATTCAAACATCAAAAAACAAACACCTATTAGGGGTGTCCTGAGTTGGGAAAGCTAAGAAAACACTTCATTCGCTGATCAGAGCTTTCCCTGAGCAGTTAGACCAAACCGTATCTCAGAATTGGCGAAAGAACTCAATTCAACCAGAAAGTGTTACTTTTGAACCAAAGCTCAGATTAAAACAACAACCACCTATTAGGGGTGTCCTGAGTCGGGAAAAGTAAAAAACCACTTCATTCGCTGATCAGAGCTTTCCCTGAGCAGTTAGACCAAACCGTATCTCAGAATTGGCGAAAGAACTCAATTCAACCAGAAAGTGTTACTTTTGAACCAAAGCTCTGATTTGTAAGGGTTAGGGTTAGGGTTAGGGTTAGGGTTAGGGTTAGGGTTAGGGTTAGGGTTAGGGTTAGGGTTAGGGTTAGGGTTAGGGTTAGGGTTCGGGTTAGATTCAAACATCAAAAAACAAAGACCTATTAGGGGTGACCTGAGTCGGGAAAAGTAAAAAACCACTTCATTCGCTGATCAGAGCTTTCCCTGAGGAGTTAGACCAAAGTGTATCTCAGAATTGGCGAAAGAACTCAATTCAACCAGAAAGTGTTACTTTTGAACCAAAGCTCAGATTTGAACAACAAACATCTATTAGGGGTATCCTGAGTCGAGAAAAGTAAAAACCCACTTCATTCGCTGAGCAGAGCTTTCCCTGAGGAGTTAGACCAAAGTGTATCTCAGAATTGGCGAAACAACTCAATTCAACCAGAAAGTGTTACTTTTGAACCAAAGCTCAGATTAAAACAACAAACACCTATTAGGGGTGTCCTGCGTCGGGAAAAGTAAAAACCACTTCATTCGCTGATCAGAGCTTTCCCTGAGGAGTTAGACCAAACCGTATCTCAGAATTGGCGAAAGAACTCAATTCAACCAGAAAGTGTTACTTTTGAACCAAAGCTCAGATTTGAACAACAAACATCTATTAGGGGTATCCTGAGTCGAGAAAAGTAAAAAACCACTTCATTCGCTGATCAGAGCTTTCCCTGAGGAGTTAGACCAAAGTGTATCTCAGAATTGGCGAAAGAACGCAATTCAACCAGAAAGTGTTACTTTTGAACCAAAGCTCTGATTTGTAAGGGTTAGGGTTAGGGTTAGGGTTAGGGTTAGGGTTAGGGTTAGGGTTAGGGTTAGGGTTAGGGTTAGGGTTAGGGTTAGGGTTAGGGTTAGGGTTAGGGTTAGGGTTAGGGTTAGGGTTAGGGTTAGGGTTAGGGTTAGGGTTAGGGTTAGGGTTAGGGTTAGGGTTAGGGTTAGGGTTAGGGTTAGGGTTAGGGTTAGGGTTAGGGTTAGGGTTAGGGTTAGGGTTAGGGTTAGGGTTAGGGTTAGGGTTAGGGTTAGGGTTAGGGTTAGGGTTAGATTCAAACATCAAAAAACAAACACCTATTAGGGGTGTCCTGAGTTGGGAAAGCTAAGAAAACACTTCATTCACTGAGCAGAGCTTTCCCTGAGGAGTTAGACCAAACCATATCTCAGAATTGGCGAAAGAACTCAATTCAACCAGAAAGTGTTCCTTTTGAACCAAAGCTCAGTTTTGAACAACAAACCTCTATTAGGGGTATCCTGAGTCGAGAAAGGTAAAAAACCACTTCATTCGCTGATCAGAGCTTTCCCTGAGGAGTTAGACCAAAGCGTATCTCAGAATTGGCGAAAGAACTCAATTCAACCAGAAAGTGTTACTTTTGAACCAAAGCTCAGATTAAAACAACAAACACCTATTAGGGGTGTCCTGAGTCGGGAAAAGTAAAAAACCACTTCATTCGCTGATCAGAGCTTTCCCTGAGGTGTTAGACCAAAGTGTATCTCAGAATTGGCGAAAGAACTCAATTCAACCAGAAAGTGTTACTTTTGAACCAAAGCTCAGATTAAAACAACAAACACCTATTAGGGGTGTCCTGAGTCGGGAAAAGTAAAAAACCACTTCATTCGCTTATCAGAGCTTTCCCTGAGCAGTTAGACCAAACCGTATCTCAGAATTGGCGAAAGAACTCAATTCCACCAGAAAGTGTTACTTTTGTACCAAAGCTCTGATTTGTAAGGGTTAGGATTAGGGTTAGGGTTAGGGTTAGGGTTAGGGTTAGGGTTAGGGTTAGGGTTAAGGTTAGGGTTAGGGTTAGGGATAGGGTTAGGGTTAGATTCAAACATCAAAAAACAAAGACCTATTAGGGGTGTCCTGATTTGGGAAAGCTAAGAAACCACTTCATTCGCTGAGCAGAGCTTTCCCTGAGGAGTTAGACCAAACATTATCTCAGAATTGGCGAAAGAACTCAATTCAACCAGAAAGTGTTCCTTTTGAACCAAAGCTCAGATTTGAACAACAAACATCTATTAGGGGTATACTGAGTCGAGAAAAGTAAAAACCCACTTCATTCGCTGAGCAGAGCTTTCCCTGAGGAGTTAGACCAAACCGTATCTCAGAATTGGCGAAAGAACTCAATTCAACCAGAAAGTGTTACTTTTGAACCAAAGCTCAGATTTGAACAACAAACATCTATTAGGGGTATCCTGAGTCGAGAAAAGTAAAAAACCACTTCATTCGCTGATCAGAGCTTTCCCTGAGGAGTTAGACCAAAGTGTATCTCAGAATTGGCGAAAGAACTCAATTCAACCAGAAAGTGTTCCTTTTGAACCAAAGCTCAGATTTGAACAACAAACCTCTATTAGGGGTATCCTGAGTCGAGAAAAGTAAAAAACCACTTCATTCGCTGATCAGAGCTTTCCCTGAGGAGTTAGACCAAAGTGTATCTCAGAATTGGCGAAAGAACTCAATTCAACCAGAAAGTGTTACTTTTGAACCAAAGCTCTGATTTGTAAGGGTTAGGGTTAGGGGTTAGGGTTAGGGTTAGGGTTAGGGTTAGGGTTATGGGTTAGGGTTAGGGTTAGGGTTAGGGTTAGGGTTAGGGTTAGGGTTAGGGTTAGGGTTAGGGTTAGGGTTAGGGTTAGGGTTAGGGTTAGGGTTAGGGTTAGGGTTAGGGTTAGGGTTAGGGTTAGGGTTAGGGTTAGGGTTAGGGTTAGGGTGTTAGATTCAAACATCAAAAAACAAACACCTATTAGGGGTGTCCTGAGTTGGGAAGCTAAGAAAACACTTCATTCGCTGAGCAGAGCTTTCCCTGAGGAGTTAGACCAAAGTGTATCTCAGAATTGGCGAAAGAACTCAATTCAACCAGAAAGTGTTACTTTTGAACCAAAGCTCAGATTTGAACACCAAACATCTATTAGGGGTATCCTGAGTCGAGAAAAGTAAAAAACCACTTCATTCGTTGATCAGAGCTTTCCCTGAGGAGTTAGACCAAACCGTATCTCAGAATTGGCAAAAGAACTCAATTCAACCAGAAAGTGTTACTTTTGAACCAAAGCTCAGATTTGAACAACAAACATCTATTAGGGGTTTCCTCAGTCGAGAAAGCTAAAAAACCACTCCGTTTGGTGATCAGAGCTTTCCCTGAGGAGTTAGACCAAAGTGTATCTCAGAATTGGCAAAAGAACTCAATTCAACCAGAAAGTGTTACTTTTGAACCAAAGCTCAGATTAAAACAACAAACCCCTATTAGGGGTGACCTGAGTCGGGAAAAGTAAAAAACCACTTCATTCGCTGATCAGAGCTTTCCCTGAGGAGTTAGACCAAACCGTATCTCAGAATTGGCAAAAGAACTCAATTCAACCAGAAAGTGTTACTTTTGAACCAAAGCTCAGATTTGAACAACAAACATCTATTAGGGGTATCCTGACTCGAGAAAAGTAAAAACCCACTTCATTCGCTGAGCAGAGCTTTCCCTGAGGAGTTAGACCAAACCGTATCTCAGAATTGGCGAAAGAACTCAATTCAACCAGAAAGTGTTACCTTTGAACCAAAGCACAGATTTGAACAACAAACATCTATTAGGGGTATCCTGAGTCGAGAAAAGTAAAAAACCACTTCATTCGCTGATCAGAGCTTTCCCTGAGGAGTTAGACCAAAGTGTATCTCAGAATTGGCGAAAGAACTCAATTCAACCAGAAAGTGTTACTTTTGAACCAAAGCTCAGATTAAAACAACAAACACCTATTAGGGGTGTCCTGAGTCGGGAAAAGTAAAAAACTACTTCATTCGCTGATCAGAGCTTTCCCTGAGGAGTTAGACCAAAGTGTATCTCAGAATTGGCGAAAGAACTCAATTCAACCAGAAAGTGTTACTTTTGAACCAAAGCTCAGATTTCTAAGGGTTAGGGTTAGGGTTAGGGTTAGGGTTAGGGTTAGGGTTAGGGTTAGGGTTAGGGTTAGGGTTAGGGTTAGGGTTAGGGTTAGATTCAAACATCAAAAAACAAACACCTATTAGGGGTGTCCTGAGTTGGGAAAGCTAAGAAAACACTTCATTCGCTGATCAGAGCTTTCCCTGAGGAGTTAGACCAAAGTGTATCTCAGAATTGGCGAAAGAACTCAATTCAACCAGAAAGTGTTACTTTTGAACCAAAGCTCAGATTTGAACAACAAACATCTATTAGGGGTATCCTGAGTCGAGAAAAGTAAAAAACCACTTCATTCGCTGATCAGAGCTTTCCTTGAGGAGTTAGACGATAGTGTATCTCAGAATTGGCGAAAGAACTCAATTCAACCAGAAAGTGTTACTTTTGAACCAAAGCTCTGATTTGTAAGGGTTAGGATTAGGGTTAGGGTTAGGGTTAGGGTTAGGGTTAGGGTTAGGGTTAGGGTTAGGGTTAGGGTTAGGGTTAGGGTTAGGGTTAGGGTTAGGGTTAGGGTTAGGGTTAGGGTTAGGGTTAGGGTTAGGGTTAGATTCAAACATCAAAAAACAAACACCTATTAGGGGTGTCCTGAGTTGGGAAAGCTAAGAAAACACTTCATTCGCTGAGCAGAGCTTTCCCTGAGGAGTTAGACCAAAGTGTATCTCAGAATTGGCGAAAGAACTCAATTCAACCAGAAAGTGTTACTTTTGAACCAAAGCTCAGATTAAAACAACAAACACCTATTAGGGGTGTCCTGAGTCGGGAAAATTAAAAAACCACTTCATTCGCTGATCAGACCTTTCCCTGAGGAGTTAGACCAAAGTGTATCTCAGAATTGGCGAAAGAACTCAATTCAACCAGAAAGTGTTACTTTTGAACCAAAGCTCAGATTTGAACAACAAACATCTATTAGGGGTATCCTGAGTCGGGAAAAGTAAAAAACTACTTCATTCACTGATCAGAGCTTTCCCTGAGGAGTTAGACCAAAGTGTATCTCAGAATTGGCGAAAGAACTCAATTCAACCAGAAAGTGTTACTTTTGAACGAAAGCTCAGATTTCTAAGGGTTAGGGTTAGGGTTAGGGTTAGGGTTAGGGTTAGGGTTAGGGTTAGGGTTAGGGTTAGGGTTAGGGTTAGGGTTAGGGTTAGGGTTAGGGTTAGGGTTAGGGTTAGGGTTAGGGTTAGGGTTAGATTCAAACATCAAAAAACAAACACCTATTAGGGGTGTCCTGAGTTGGGAAAGCTAAGAAAACACTTCATTCGCTGAGCAGAGCTTTCCCTGAGGAGTTAGACCAAAGTGTATCTCAGAATTGGCGAAAGAACTCAATTCAACCAGAAAGTGTTACTTTTGAACCAAAGCTCAGATTAAAACAACAAACACCTATTAGGGGTGTCCTGAGTCGGGAAAAGTAAAATACCACTTCATTCGCTGATCAGAGCTTTCCCTGAGGAGTTAGACCAAAGTGTATCTCAGAATTGGCGAAAGAACTCAATTCAACCAGAAAGTGTTACTTTTGAACCAAAGCTCAGATTAAAACAACAACCACCTATTAGGGGTGTCCTGAGTCGGGAAAAGTAAAGAACCACTTCATTCGCTGATCAGAGCTTTCCCTGAGCAGTTAGACCAAACCGTATCTCAGAATTGGCGAAAGAACTCAATTCAACCAGAAAGTGTTACTTTTGAACCAAAGCTCTGATTTGTAAGGGTTAGGATTAGGGTTAGGGTTAGGATTAGGGTTAGGGTTAGGGTTAGGGTTAGGGTTAGGGTTAGGCTTAGGCTTAGGCTTAGGCTTAGGGTTAGGGTTAGGGTTAGGGTTAGGGTTAGGGTTAGGGTTAGGGTTAGGGTTAGGGTTAGGGTTAGGGTTAGGGTTAGGGTTAGGGTTAGGGTTAGGGTTAGGGTTAGGGTTAGGGTTAGGGTTAGGGTTAGGGTTAGGGTTAGGGTTAGGATTAGGATTAGATTCAAACATCAAAAAACAAACACCTATTAGGGGTGTCCTGAGTTGGGAAAGCTAAGAAAACACTTCATTCGCTGAGCAGAGATTTCCCTGAGGAGTTAGACCAAACCATATCTCAGAATTGGCGAAAGAACTCAATTCAACCAGAATTTGTTCCTTTTGAACCAAAGCTCAGATTTGAACAACAAACCTCTATTAGGGGTATCCTGAGTCGAGAAAAGTAAAAAACCACTTCATTCGCTGATCAGAGCTTTCCCTGAGGAGTTAGACCAAAGCGTATCTCAGAATTGGCGAAAGAACTCAATTCAACCAGAAAGTGTTACTTTTGAACCAAAGCTCAGATTAAAACAACAAAAACCTATTAGGGGTGTCCTGAGTCGGGAAAGCTAAGAAAACACTTCATTCGCTGAGCAGAGCTTTCCCTGAGGAGTTAGACCAAAGTGTATCTCAGAATTGGCGAAAGAACTCAATTCAACCAGAAAGTGTTACTTTTGAACCAAAGCTCAGATTAAAACAACAAACACCTATTAGGGGTGTCCTGAGTCGGGAAAAGTAAAAAACCACTTCATTCGCTGATCAGTGCTTTCCCTGAGGAGTTAGACCAAACCGTATCTCAGAATTGGCGAAAGAACTCAATTCAACCAGAAAGTGTTACTTTTGAACCAAAGCTCTGATTTGTAAGGGTTAGGATTAGGGTTAGGGTTAGGGTTAGGGTTAGGGTTAGGGTTAGGGTTAGGGTTAGGGTTAGATTCAAACATCAAAAAACAAAGACCTATTAGGGGTGTCCTGAGTTGGGAAAGCTAAGAAACCACTTCATTCGCTGATCAGAGCTTTCCCTGAGGAGTTAGACCAAACCGTATCTCAGAATTGGCGAAAGAACTCAATTCAACCAGAAAGTGTTACTTTTGAACCAAAGCTCAGATTTGAACAACAAACATCTATTAGGGGTATCCTGACTCGAGAAAAGTAAAAACCCACTTCATTCGCTGAGCAGAGCTTTCCCTGAGGAGTTAGACCAAACCGTATCTCAGAATTGGCGAAAGAACTCAATTCAACCAGAAAGTGTTACCTTTGAACCAAAGCACAGATTTGAACAACAAACATCTATTAGGGGTATCCTAAGTCGAGAAAAGTAAAAAACCACTTCATTCGCTGATCAGAGCTTTCCCTGAGGAGTTAGACCAAAGTGTATCTCAGAATTGGCGAAAGAACTCAATTCAACCAGAAAGTGTTACTTTTGAACCAAAGCTCAGATTAAAACAACAAACACCTATTAGGGGTGTCCTGAGTCGGGAAAAGTAAAAAACTACTTCATTCGCTGATCAGAGCTTTCCCTGAGGAGTTAGACCAAAGTGTATCTCAGAATTGGCGAAAGAACTCAATTCAACCAGAAAGTGTTACTTTTGAACCAAAGCTCAGATTTGAACAACAAACATCTATTAGGGGTATCCTGAGTCGAGAAAAGTAAAAAACCACTTCATTCGCTGATCAGAGCTATCCCTGAGGAGTTAGACCAAAGTGTATCTCAGAATTGGCGAAAGAACTCAATTCAACCAGAAAGTGTTACTTTTGAACCAAAGCTCAGATTAAAACAACAAACACCTATTAGGGGTGTCCTGAGTCGGGAAAAGTAAAAAACCACTTCATTCGCTGATCAGAGCTTTCCCTGAGGAGTTAGACCAAACCGTATCTCAGAATTGGCGAAAGAACTCAATTCAACCAGAAAGTGTTACTTTTGAACCAAAGCTCAGATTAAAACAACAAACACCTATTAGGGGTGTCCTGAGTCGGGAAAGCTAAGAAAACACTTCATTCGCTGAGCAGAGCTTTCCCTGAGGAGTTAGACCAAAGTGTATCTCAGAATTGGCGAAAGAACTCAATTCAACCAGAAAGTGTTACTTTTGAACCAAAGCTCAGATTAAAACAACAAACACCTATTAGGGGTGTCCTGAGTCGGGAAAAGTAAAAAACCACTTCATTCGCTGATCAGTGCTTTCCCTGAGGAGTTAGACCAAACCGTATCTCAGAATTGGCGAAAGAACTCAATTCAACCAGAAAGTGTTACTTTTGAACCAAAGCTCTGATTTGTAAGGGTTAGGGTTAGGGTTAGGGTTAGGGTTAGGGTTAGGGTTAGGGTTAGGGTTAGGGTTAGGGTTAGGGTTAGGGTTAGGGTTAGGGTTAGGGTTAGGGTTAGGGTTAGGGTTAGGGTTAGGGTTAGGGTTAGGGTTAGGGTTAGGGTTAGGGTTAGGGTTAGGGTTAGGGTTAGGGTTAGGGTTAGGGTTAGGGTTAGGGTTAGGGTTAGGGTTAGGGTTAGGGTTAGATTCAAACATCAAAAAACAAAGACCTATTAGGGGTGTCCTGAGTTGGGAAAGCTAAGAAACCACTTCATTCGCTGATCAGAGCTTTCCCTGAGGAGTTAGACCAAACCGTATCTCAGAATTGGCGAAAGAACTCAATTCAACCAGAAAGTGTTACTTTTGAACCAAAGCTCAGATTTGAACAACAAACATCTATTAGGGGTATCCTGACTCGAGAAAAGTAAAAACCCACTTCATTCGCTGAGCAGAGCTTTCCCTGAGGAGTTAGACCAAAGTGTATCTCAGAATTGGCGAAAGAACTCAATTCAACCAGAAAGTGTTACCTTTGAACCAAAGCACAGATTTGAACAACAAACATCTATTAGGGGTATCCTGAGTCGAGAAAAGTAAAAAACCACTTCATTCGCTGATCAGAGCTTTCCCTGAGGAGTTAGACCAAAGTGTATCTCAGAATTGGCGAAAGAACTCAATTCAACCAGAAAGTGTTACTTTTGAACCAAAGCTCAGATTAAAACAACAAACACCTATTAGGGGTGTCCTGAGTCGGGAAAAGTAAAAAACTACTTCATTCGCTGATCAGAGCTTTCCCTGAGGAGTTAGACCAAAGTGTATCTCAGAATTGGCGAAAGAACTCAATTCAACCAGAAAGTGTTACTTTTGAACCAAAGCTCAGATTTCTAAGGGTTAGGGTTAGGGTTAAGGTTAGGGTTAGGGTTAGGGTTAGGGTTAGGGTTAGGGTTAGGGTTAGGGTTAGGGTTAGGGTTAGGGTTAGGGTTAGGGTTAGGGTTAGATTCAAACATCAAAAAACAAACACCTATTAGGGGTGTCCTGAGTTGGGAAAGCTAAGAAAACACTTCATTCGCTGAGCAGAGCTTTCCCTGAGGAGTTAGACCAAAGTGTATCTCAGAATTGGCGAAAGAACTCAATTCAACCAGAAAGTGTTACTTTTGAACCAAAGCTCAGATTAAAACAACAAACACCTATTAGGGGTGTCCTGAGTCGGGAAAAGTAAAAAACCACTTCATTCGCTGATCAGAGCTTTCCCTGAGGAGTTAGACCAAAGTGTATCTCAGAATTGGCGAAAGAACTCAATTCAACCAGAAAGTGTTACTTTTGAACCAAAGCTCAGATTTGAACAACAAACATCTATTAGGGGTATCCTGAGTCGGGAAAAGTAAAAAACTACTTCATTCACTGATCAGAGCTTTCCCTGAGGAGTTAGACCAAAGTGTATCTCAGAATTGGCGAAAGAACTCAATTCAACCAGAAAGTGTTACTTTTGAACGAAAGCTCAGATTTCTAAGAGTTAGGGTTAGGGTTAGGGTTAGGGTTAGGGTTAGGGTTAGGGTTAGGGTTAGGGTTAGGGTTAGGGTTAGGGTTAGGGTTAGGGTTAGATTCAAACATCAAAAAACAAACACCTATTAGGGGTGTCCTGAGTTGGGAAAGCTAAGAAAACACTTCATTCGCTGAGCAGAGCTTTCCCTGAGGAGTTAGACCAAAGTGTATCTCAGAATTGGCGAAAGAACTCAATTCAACCAGAAAGTGTTACTTTTGAACCAAAGCTCAGATTTGAACAACAAACATCTATTAGGGGTATCCTGAGTCGAGAAAAGTAAAAAACCACTTCATTCGCTGATCAGAGCTTTCCCTGAGGAGTGAGACCAAAGTGTATCTCAGAATTGGCGAAAGAACTCAATTCAACCAGAAAGTGTTACTTTTGAACCAAAGCTCAGATTAAAACAACAAACACCTATTAGGGGTGTCCTGAGTCGGGAAAGCTAAGAAAACACTTCATTCGCTGAGCAGAGCTTTCCCTGAGGAGTTAGACCAAAGTGTATCTCAGAATTGGCGAAAGAACTCAATTCAACCAGAAAGTGTTACTTTTGAACCAAAGCTCAGATTAAAACAACAAACACCTATTAGGGGTGTCCTGAGTCGGGAAAAGTAAAAAACCACTTCATTCGCTGATCAGTGCTTTCCCTGAGGAGTTAGACCAAACCGTATCTCAGAATTGGCGAAAGAACTCAATTCAACCAGAAAGTGTTACTTTTGAACCAAAGCTCTGATTTGTAAGGGTTAGGGTTAGGGTTAGGGTTAGGGTTAGGGTTAGGGTTAGGGTTAGGGTTAGGGTTAGGGTTAGGGTTAGGGTTAGGGTTAGGGTTAGATTCAAACATCAAAAAACAAAGACCTATTAGGGGTGTCCTGAGTTGGGAAAGCTAAGAAACCACTTCATTCGCTGATCAGAGCTTTCCCTGAGGAGTTAGACCAAACCGTATCTCAGAATTGGCGAAAGAACTCAATTCAACCAGAAAGTGTTACTTTTGAACCAAAGCTCAGATTTGAACAACAAACATCTATTAGGGGTATCCTGACTCGAGAAAAGTAAAAACCCACTTCATTCGCTGAGCAGAGCTTTCCCTGAGGAGTTAGACCAAACCGTATCTCAGAATTGGCGAAAGAACTCAATTCAACCAGAAAGTGTTACCTTTGAACCAAAGCACAGATTTGAACAACAAACATCTATTAGGGGTATCCTAAGTCGAGAAAAGTAAAAAACCACTTCATTCGCTGATCAGAGCTTTCCCTGAGGAGTTAGACCAAAGTGTATCTCAGAATTGGCGAAAGAACTCAATTCAACCAGAAAGTGTTACTTTTGAACCAAAGCTCAGATTAAAACAACAAACACCTATTAGGGGTGTCCTGAGTCGGGAAAAGTAAAAAACCACTTCATTCGCTGATCAGAGCTTTCCCTGAGGAGTTAGACCAAACCGTATCTCAGAATTGGCGAAAGAACTCAATTCAACCAGAAAGTGTTATTTTTGAACCAAAGCTCAGATTAAAACAACAAACACCTATTAGGGGTGTCCTGAGTCGGGAAACCTAAGAAAACACTTCATTCGCTGAGCAGAGCTTTCCCTGAGGAGTTAGACCAAAGTGTATCTCAGAATTGGCGAAAGAACTCAATTCAACCAGAAAGTGTTACTTTTGAACCAAAGCTCAGATTAAAACAACAAACACCTATTAGGGGTGTCCTGAGTCGGGAAAAGTAAAAAACCACTTCATTCGCTGATCAGTGCTTTCCCTGAGGAGTTAGACCAAACCGTATCTCAGAATTGGCGAAAGAACTCAATTCAACCAGAAAGTGTTACCTTTGAACCAAAGCACAGATTTGAACAACAAACATCTATTAGGGGTATCCTAAGTCGAGAAAAGTAAAAAACCACTTCATTCGCTGATCAGAGCTTTCCCTGAGGAGTTAGACCAAAGTGTATCTCAGAATTGGCGAAAGAACTCAATTCAACCAGAAAGTGTTACTTTTGAACCAAAGCTCAGATTAAAACAACAAACACCTATTAGGGGTGTCCTGAGTCGGGAAAAGTAAAAAACTACTTCATTCGCTGATCAGAGCTTTCCCTGAGGAGTTAGACCAAAGTGTATCTCAGAATTGGCGAAAGAACTCAATTCAACCAGAAAGTGTTACTTTTGAACCAAAGCTCAGATTTGAACAACAAACATCTATTAGGGGTATCCTGAGTCGAGAAAAGTAAAAAACCACTTCATTCGCTGATCAGAGCTTTCCCTGAGGAGTTAGACGATAGTGTATCTCAGAATTGGCGAAAGAACTCAATTCAACCAGAAAGTGTTACTTTTGAACCAAAGCTCTGATTTGTAAGGGTTAGGATTAGGGTTAGGGTTAGGTTTAGGTTTAGGTTTAGGTTTAGGGTTAGGGTTAGGGTTAGGGTTAGGGTTAGGGTTAGGGTTAGGGTTAGGGTTAGGGTTAGGGTTAGGGTTAGGGTTAGGGTTAGGGTTAGGGTTAGGGTTAGGGTTAGGGTTAGGGTTAGGGTTAGGGTTAGGGTTAGGGTTAGATTCAAACATCAAAAAACAAACACCTATTAGGGGTGTCCTGAGTTGGGAAAGCTAAGAAAACACTTCATTCGCTGAGCAGAGCTTTCCCTGAGGAGTTAGACCAAAGTGTATCTCAGAATTGGCGAAAGAACTCAATTCAACCAGAAAGTGTTACTTTTGAACCAAAGCTCAGATTAAAACAACAAACACCTATTAGGGGTGTCCTGAGTCGGGAAAAGTAAAAAACCACTTCATTCGCTGATCAGACCTTTCCCTGAGGAGTTAGACCAAAGTGTATCTCAGAATTGGCGAAAGAACTCAATTCAACCAGAAAGTGTTACTTTTGAACCAAAGCTCAGATTTGAACAACAAACATCTATTAGGGGTATCCTGAGTCGGGAAAAGTAAAAAACTACTTCATTCACTGATCAGAGCTTTCCCTGAGGAGTTAGACCAAAGTGTATCTCAGAATTGGCGAAAGAACTCAATTCAACCAGAAAGTGTTACTTTTGAACGAAAGCTCAGATTTCTAAGGGTTAGGGTTAGGGTTAGGGTTAGGGTTAGGGTTAGGGTTAGGGTTAGGGTTAGGGTTAGGGTTAGGGTTAGGGTTAGGGTTAGGGTTAGGGTTAGGGTTAGGGTTAGGGTTAGGGTTAGGGTTAGGGTTAGGGTTAGGGTTAGGGTTAGGGTTAGGGTTAGGGTTAGGGTTAGATTCAAACATCAAAAAACAAACACCTATTAGGGGTGTCCTGAGTTGGGAAAGCTAAGAAAACACTTCATTCGCTGAGCAGAGCTTTCCCTGAGGAGTTAGACCAAAGTGTATCTCAGAATTGGCGAAAGAACTCAATTCAACCAGAAAGTGTTACTTTTGAACCAAAGCTCAGATTTGAACAACAAACATCTATTAGGGGTATCCTGAGTCGAGAAAAGTAAAAAACCACTTCATTCGCTGATCAGAGCTTTCCCTGAGGAGTGAGACCAAAGTGTATCTCAGAATTGGCGAAAGAACTCAATTCAACCAGAAAGTGTTACTTTTGAACCAAAGCTCAGATTAAAACAACAAACACCTATTAGGGGTGTCCTGAGTCGGGAAAGCTAAGAAAACACTTCATTCGCTGAGCAGAGCTTTCCCTGAGGAGTTAGACCAAAGTGTATCTCAGAATTGGCGAAAGAACTCAATTCAACCAGAAAGTGTTACTTTTGAACCAAAGCTCAGATTAAAACAACAAACACCTATTAGGGGTGTCCTGAGTCGGGAAAAGTAAAAAACCACTTCATTCGCTGATCAGTGCTTTCCCTGAGGAGTTAGACCAAACCGTATCTCAGAATTGGCGAAAGAACTCAATTCAACCAGAAAGTGTTACTTTTGAACCAAAGCTCTGATTTGTAAGGGTTAGGGTTAGGGTTAGGGTTAGGGTTAGGGTTAGGGTTAGGGTTAGGGTTAGGGTTAGGGTTAGGGTTAGGGTTAGATTCAAACATCAAAAAACAAAGACCTATTAGGGGTGTCCTGAGTTGGGAAAGCTAAGAAACCACTTCATTCGCTGATCAGAGCTTTCCCTGAGGAGTTAGACCAAACCGTATCTCAGAATTGGCGAAAGAACTCAATTCAACCAGAAAGTGTTACTTTTGAACCAAAGCTCAGATTTGAACAACAAACATCTATTAGGGGTATCCTGACTCGAGAAAAGTAAAAACCCACTTCATTCGCTGAGCAGAGCTTTCCCTGAGGAGTTAGACCAAACCGTATCTCAGAATTGGCGAAAGAACTCAATTCAACCAGAAAGTGTTACCTTTGAACCAAAGCACAGATTTGAACAACAAACATCTATTAGGGGTATCCTAAGTCGAGAAAAGTAAAAAACCACTTCATTCGCTGATCAGAGCTTTCCCTGAGGAGTTAGACCAAAGTGTATCTCAGAATTGGCGAAAGAACTCAATTCAACCAGAAAGTGTTACTTTTGAACCAAAGCTCAGATTAAAACAACAAACACCTATTAGGGGTGTCCTGAGTCGGGAAAAGTAAAAAACCACTTCATTCGCTGATCAGAGCTTTCCCTGAGGAGTTAGACCAAACCGTATCTCAGAATTGGCGAAAGAACTCAATTCAACCAGAAAGTGTTATTTTTGAACCAAAGCTCAGATTAAAACAACAAACACCTATTAGGGGTGTCCTGAGTCGGGAAACCTAAGAAAACACTTCATTCGCTGAGCAGAGCTTTCCCTGAGGAGTTAGACCAAAGTGTATCTCAGAATTGGCGAAAGAACTCAATTCAACCAGAAAGTGTTACTTTTGAACCAAAGCTCAGATTAAAACAACAAACACCTATTAGGGGTGTCCTGAGTCGGGAAAAGTAAAAAACCACTTCATTCGCTGATCAGTGCTTTCCCTGAGGAGTTAGACCAAACCGTATCTCAGAATTGGCGAAAGAACTCAATTCAACCAGAAAGTGTTACCTTTGAACCAAAGCACAGATTTGAACAACAAACATCTATTAGGGGTATCCTAAGTCGAGAAAAGTAAAAAACCACTTCATTCGCTGATCAGAGCTTTCCCTGAGGAGTTAGACCAAAGTGTATCTCAGAATTGGCGAAAGAACTCAATTCAACCAGAAAGTGTTACTTTTGAACCAAAGCTCAGATTAAAACAACAAACACCTATTAGGGGTGTCCTGAGTCGGGAAAAGTAAAAAACTACTTCATTCGCTGATCAGAGCTTTCCCTGAGGAGTTAGACCAAAGTGTATCTCAGAATTGGCGAAAGAACTCAATTCAACCAGAAAGTGTTACTTTTGAACCAAAGCTCAGATTTGAACAACAAACATCTATTAGGGGTATCCTGAGTCGAGAAAAGTAAAAAACCACTTCATTCGCTGATCAGAGCTTTCCCTGAGGAGTTAGACGATAGTGTATCTCAGAATTGGCGAAAGAACTCAATTCAACCAGAAAGTGTTACTTTTGAACCAAAGCTCTGATTTGTAAGGGTTAGGATTAGGGTTAGGGTTAGGTTTAGGTTTAGGTTTAGGTTTAGGGTTAGGGTTAGGGTTAGGGTTAGGGTTAGGGTTAGGGTTAGGGTTAGGGTTAGGGTTAGGGTTAGGGTTAGGGTTAGGGTTAGGGTTAGGGTTAGGGTTAGGGTTAGGGTTAGGGTTAGGGTTAGATTCAAACATCAAAAAACAAACACCTATTAGGGGTGTCCTGAGTTGGGAAAGCTAAGAAAACACTTCATTCGCTGAGCAGAGCTTTCCCTGAGGAGTTAGACCAAAGTGTATCTCAGAATTGGCGAAAGAACTCAATTCAACCAGAAAGTGTTACTTTTGAACCAAAGCTCAGATTAAAACAACAAACACCTATTAGGGGTGTCCTGAGTCGGGAAAAGTAAAAAACCACTTCATTCGCTGATCAGACCTTTCCCTGAGGAGTTAGACCAAAGTGTATCTCAGAATTGGCGAAAGAACTCAATTCAACCAGAAAGTGTTACTTTTGAACCAAAGCTCAGATTTGAACAACAAACATCTATTAGGGGTATCCTGAGTCGGGAAAAGTAAAAAACTACTTCATTCACTGATCAGAGCTTTCCCTGAGGAGTTAGACCAAAGTGTATCTCAGAATTGGCGAAAGAACTCAATTCAACCAGAAAGTGTTACTTTTGAACGAAAGCTCAGATTTCTAAGGGTTAGGGTTAGGGTTAGGGTTAGGGTTAGGGTTAGGGTTAGGGTTAGGGTTAGGGTTAGGGTTAGGGTTAGGGTTAGGGTTAGGGTTAGGGTTAGGGTTAGGGTTAGGGTTAGGGTTAGGGTTAGGGTTAGGGTTAGGGTTAGGGTTAGGGTTAGGGTTAGGGTTAGGGTTAGGGTTAGATTCAAACATCAAAAAACAAACACCTATTAGGGGTGTCCTGAGTTGGGAAAGCTAAGAAAACACTTCATTCGCTGAGCAGAGCTTTCCCTGAGGAGTTAGACCAAAGTGTATCTCAGAATTGGCGAAAGAACTCAATTCAACCAGAAAGTGTTACTTTTGAACCAAAGCTCAGATTAAAACAACAAACACCTATTAGGGGTGTCCTGAGTCGGGAAAAGTAAAATACCACTTCATTCGCTGATCAGAGCTTTCCCTGAGGAGTTAGACCAAAGTGTATCTCAGAATTGGCGAAAGAACTCAATTCAACCAGAAAGTGTTACTTTTGAACCAAAGCTCAGATTAAAACAACAACCACCTATTAGGGGTGTCCTGAGTCGGGAAAAGTAAAGAACCACTTCATTCGCTGATCAGAGCTTTCCCTGAGCAGTTAGACCAAACCGTATCTCAGAATTGGCGAAAGAACTCAATTCAACCAGAAAGTGTTACTTTTGAACCAAAGCTCTGATTTGTAAGGGTTAGGATTAGGGTTAGGGTTAGGATTAGGGTTAGGGTTAGGGTTAGGGTTAGGGTTAGGGTTAGGGTTAGGCTTAGGCTTAGGCTTAGGCTTAGGCTTAGGGTTAGGGTTAGGGTTAGGGTTAGGGTTAGGGTTAGGGTTAGGGTTAGGGTTAGGGTTAGGGTTAGGGTTAGGGTTAGGGTTAGGGTTAGGGTTAGGGTTAGGGTTAGGGTTAGGGTTAGGGTTAGGGTTAGGGTTAGGGTTAGGGTTAGGGTTAGGGTTAGGGTTAGGGTTAGGGTTAGGGTTAGGGTTAGGGTTAGGGTTAGGGTTAGGGTTAGGATTAGGATTAGATTCAAACATCAAAAAACAAACACCTATTAGGGGTGTCCTGAGTTGGGAAAGCTAAGAAAACACTTCATTCGCTGAGCAGAGATTTCCCTGAGGAGTTAGACCAAACCATATCTCAGAATTGGCGAAAGAACTCAATTCAACCAGAATTTGTTCCTTTTGAACCAAAGCTCAGATTTGAACAACAAACCTCTATTAGGGGTATCCTGAGTCGAGAAAAGTAAAAAACCACTTCATTCGCTGATCAGAGCTTTCCCTGAGGAGTTAGACCAAAGCGTATCTCAGAATTGGCGAAAGAACTCAATTCAACCAGAAAGTGTTACTTTTGAACCAAAGCTCAGATTAAAACAACAAAAACCTATTAGGGGTGTCCTGAGTCGGGAAAGCTAAGAAAACACTTCATTCGCTGAGCAGAGCTTTCCCTGAGGAGTTAGACCAAAGTGTATCTCAGAATTGGCGAAAGAACTCAATTCAACCAGAAAGTGTTACTTTTGAACCAAAGCTCAGATTAAAACAACAAACACCTATTAGGGGTGTCCTGAGTCGGGAAAAGTAAAAAACCACTTCATTCGCTGATCAGTGCTTTCCCTGAGGAGTTAGACCAAACCGTATCTCAGAATTGGCGAAAGAACTCAATTCAACCAGAAAGTGTTACTTTTGAACCAAAGCTCTGATTTGTAAGGGTTAGGATTAGGGTTAGGGTTAGGGTTAGGGTTAGGGTTAGGGTTAGGGTTAGGGTTAGGGTTAGGGTTAGGGTTAGATTCAAACATCAAAAAACAAAGACCTATTAGGGGTGTCCTGAGTTGGGAAAGCTAAGAAACCACTTCATTCGCTGATCAGAGCTTTCCCTGAGGAGTTAGACCAAACCGTATCTCAGAATTGGCGAAAGAACTCAATTCAACCAGAAAGTGTTACTTTTGAACCAAAGCTCAGATTTGAACAACAAACATCTATTAGGGGTATCCTGACTCGAGAAAAGTAAAAACCCACTTCATTCGCTGAGCAGAGCTTTCCCTGAGGAGTTAGACCAAACCGTATCTCAGAATTGGCGAAAGAACTCAATTCAACCAGAAAGTGTTACCTTTGAACCAAAGCACAGATTTGAACAACAAACATCTATTAGGGGTATCCTAAGTCGAGAAAAGTAAAAAACCACTTCATTCGCTGATCAGAGCTTTCCCTGAGGAGTTAGACCAAAGTGTATCTCAGAATTGGCGAAAGAACTCAATTCAACCAGAAAGTGTTACTTTTGAACCAAAGCTCAGATTAAAACAACAAACACCTATTAGGGGTGTCCTGAGTCGGGAAAAGTAAAAAACTACTTCATTCGCTGATCAGAGCTTTCCCTGAGGAGTTAGACCAAAGTGTATCTCAGAATTGGCGAAAGAACTCAATTCAACCAGAAAGTGTTACTTTTGAACCAAAGCTCAGATTTGAACAACAAACATCTATTAGGGGTATCCTGAGTCGAGAAAAGTAAAAAACCACTTCATTCGCTGATCAGAGCTATCCCTGAGGAGTTAGACCAAAGTGTATCTCAGAATTGGCGAAAGAACTCAATTCAACCAGAAAGTGTTACTTTTGAACCAAAGCTCAGATTAAAACAACAAACACCTATTAGGGGTGTCCTGAGTCGGGAAAAGTAAAAAACCACTTCATTCGCTGATCAGAGCTTTCCCTGAGGAGTTAGACCAAACCGTATCTCAGAATTGGCGAAAGAACTCAATTCAACCAGAAAGTGTTACTTTTGAACCAAAGCTCAGATTAAAACAACAAACACCTATTAGGGGTGTCCTGAGTCGGGAAAGCTAAGAAAACACTTCATTCGCTGAGCAGAGCTTTCCCTGAGGAGTTAGACCAAAGTGTATCTCAGAATTGGCGAAAGAACTCAATTCAACCAGAAAGTGTTACTTTTGAACCAAAGCTCAGATTAAAACAACAAACACCTATTAGGGGTGTCCTGAGTCGGGAAAAGTAAAAAACCACTTCATTCGCTGATCAGTGCTTTCCCTGAGGAGTTAGACCAAACCGTATCTCAGAATTGGCGAAAGAACTCAATTCAACCAGAAAGTGTTACTTTTGAACCAAAGCTCTGATTTGTAAGGGTTAGGGTTAGGGTTAGGGTTAGGGTTAGGGTTAGGGTTAGGGTTAGGGTTAGGGTTAGGGTTAGGGTTAGGGTTAGGGTTAGGGTTAGGGTTAGGGTTAGGGTTAGGGTTAGGGTTAGGGTTAGGGTTAGGGTTAGGGTTAGGGTTAGGGTTAGGGTTAGGGTTAGGGTTAGGGTTAGGGTTAGGGTTAGGGTTAGGGTTAGGGTTAGGGTTAGGGTTAGATTCAAACATCAAAAAACAAAGACCTATTAGGGGTGTCCTGAGTTGGGAAAGCTAAGAAACCACTTCATTCGCTGATCAGAGCTTTCCCTGAGGAGTTAGACCAAAGTGTATCTCAGAATTGGCGAAAGAACTCAATTCAACCAGAAAGTGTTACCTTTGAACCAAAGCACAGATTTGAACAACAAACATCTATTAGGGGTATCCTGAGTCGAGAAAAGTAAAAAACCACTTCATTCGCTGATCAGAGCTTTCCCTGAGGAGTTAGACCAAAGTGTATCTCAGAATTGGCGAAAGAACTCAATTCAACCAGAAAGTGTTACTTTTGAACCAAAGCTCAGATTAAAACAACAAAAACCTATTAGGGGTGTCCTGAGTCGGGAAAGCTAAGAAAACACTTCATTCGCTGAGCAGAGCTTTCCCTGAGGAGTTAGACCAAAGTGTATCTCAGAATTGGCGAAAGAACTCAATTCAACCAGAAAGTGTTACTTTTGAACCAAAGCTCAGATTAAAACAACAAACACCTATTAGGGGTGTCCTGAGTCGGGAAAAGTAAAAAACCACTTCATTCGCTGATCAGTGCTTTCCCTGAGGAGTTAGACCAAACCGTATCTCAGAATTGGCGAAAGAACTCAATTCAACCAGAAAGTGTTACTTTTGAACCAAAGCTCTGATTTGTAAGGGTTAGGATTAGGGTTAGGGTTAGGGTTAGGGTTAGGGTTAGGGTTAGGGTTAGGGTTAGGGTTAGGGTTAGGGTTAGATTCAAACATCAAAAAACAAAGACCTATTAGGGGTGTCCTGAGTTGGGAAAGCTAAGAAACCACTTCATTCGCTGATCAGAGCTTTCCCTGAGGAGTTAGACCAAACCGTATCTCAGAATTGGCGAAAGAACTCAATTCAACCAGAAAGTGTTACTTTTGAACCAAAGCTCAGATTTGAACAACAAACATCTATTAGGGGTATCCTGACTCGAGAAAAGTAAAAACCCACTTCATTCGCTGAGCAGAGCTTTCCCTGAGGAGTTAGACCAAACCGTATCTCAGAATTGGCGAAAGAACTCAATTCAACCAGAAAGTGTTACCTTTGAACCAAAGCACAGATTTGAACAACAAACATCTATTAGGGGTATCCTAAGTCGAGAAAAGTAAAAAACCACTTCATTCGCTGATCAGAGCTTTCCCTGAGGAGTTAGACCAAAGTGTATCTCAGAATTGGCGAAAGAACTCAATTCAACCAGAAAGTGTTACTTTTGAACCAAAGCTCAGATTAAAACAACAAACACCTATTAGGGGTGTCCTGAGTCGGGAAAAGTAAAAAACTACTTCATTCGCTGATCAGAGCTTTCCCTGAGGAGTTAGACCAAAGTGTATCTCAGAATTGGCGAAAGAACTCAATTCAACCAGAAAGTGTTACTTTTGAACCAAAGCTCAGATTTGAACAACAAACATCTATTAGGGGTATCCTGAGTCGAGAAAAGTAAAAAACCACTTCATTCGCTGATCAGAGCTATCCCTGAGGAGTTAGACCAAAGTGTATCTCAGAATTGGCGAAAGAACTCAATTCAACCAGAAAGTGTTACTTTTGAACCAAAGCTCAGATTAAAACAACAAACACCTATTAGGGGTGTCCTGAGTCGGGAAAAGTAAAAAACCACTTCATTCGCTGATCAGAGCTTTCCCTGAGGAGTTAGACCAAACCGTATCTCAGAATTGGCGAAAGAACTCAATTCAACCAGAAAGTGTTACTTTTGAACCAAAGCTCAGATTAAAACAACAAACACCTATTAGGGGTGTCCTGAGTCGGGAAAGCTAAGAAAACACTTCATTCGCTGAGCAGAGCTTTCCCTGAGGAGTTAGACCAAAGTGTATCTCAGAATTGGCGAAAGAACTCAATTCAACCAGAAAGTGTTACTTTTGAACCAAAGCTCAGATTAAAACAACAAACACCTATTAGGGGTGTCCTGAGTCGGGAAAAGTAAAAAACCACTTCATTCGCTGATCAGTGCTTTCCCTGAGGAGTTAGACCAAACCGTATCTCAGAATTGGCGAAAGAACTCAATTCAACCAGAAAGTGTTACTTTTGAACCAAAGCTCTGATTTGTAAGGGTTAGGGTTAGGGTTAGGGTTAGGGTTAGGGTTAGGGTTAGGGTTAGGGTTAGGGTTAGGGTTAGGGTTAGGGTTAGGGTTAGGGTTAGGGTTAGGGTTAGGGTTAGGGTTAGGGTTAGGGTTAGGGTTAGGGTTAGGGTTAGGGTTAGGGTTAGGGTTAGGGTTAGGGTTAGGGTTAGGGTTAGGGTTAGGGTTAGGGTTAGGGTTAGGGTTAGGGTTAGGGTTAGATTCAAACATCAAAAAACAAAGACCTATTAGGGGTGTCCTGAGTTGGGAAAGCTAAGAAACCACTTCATTCGCTGATCAGAGCTTTCCCTGAGGAGTTAGACCAAAGTGTATCTCAGAATTGGCGAAAGAACTCAATTCAACCAGAAAGTGTTACCTTTGAACCAAAGCACAGATTTGAACAACAAACATCTATTAGGGGTATCCTGAGTCGAGAAAAGTAAAAAACCACTTCATTCGCTGATCAGAGCTTTCCCTGAGGAGTTAGACCAAAGTGTATCTCAGAATTGGCGAAAGAACTCAATTCAACCAGAAAGTGTTACTTTTGAACCAAAGCTCAGATTAAAACAACAAACACCTATTAGGGGTGTCCTGAGTCGGGAAAAGTAAAAAACTACTTCATTCGCTGATCAGAGCTTTCCCTGAGGAGTTAGACCAAAGTGTATCTCAGAATTGGCGAAAGAACTCAATTCAACCAGAAAGTGTTACTTTTGAACCAAAGCTCAGATTTCTAAGGGTTAGGGTTAGGGTTAAGGTTAGGGTTAGGGTTAGGGTTAGGGTTAGGGTTAGGGTTAGGGTTAGGGTTAGGGTTAGGGTTAGGGTTAGGGTTAGGGTTAGATTCAAACATCAAAAAACAAACACCTATTAGGGGTGTCCTGAGTTGGGAAAGCTAAGAAAACACTTCATTCGCTGAGCAGAGCTTTCCCTGAGGAGTTAGACCAAAGTGTATCTCAGAATTGGCGAAAGAACTCAATTCAACCAGAAAGTGTTACTTTTGAACCAAAGCTCAGATTAAAACAACAAACACCTATTAGGGGTGTCCTGAGTCGGGAAAAGTAAAAAACCACTTCATTCGCTGATCAGAGCTTTCCCTGAGGAGTTAGACCAAAGTGTATCTCAGAATTGGCGAAAGAACTCAATTCAACCAGAAAGTGTTACTTTTGAACCAAAGCTCAGATTTGAACAACAAACATCTATTAGGGGTATCCTGAGTCGGGAAAAGTAAAAAACTACTTCATTCACTGATCAGAGCTTTCCCTGAGGAGTTAGACCAAAGTGTATCTCAGAATTGGCGAAAGAACTCAATTCAACCAGAAAGTGTTACTTTTGAACGAAAGCTCAGATTTCTAAGAGTTAGGGTTAGGGTTAGGGTTAGGGTTAGGGTTAGGGTTAGGGTTAGGGTTAGGGTTAGGGTTAGGGTTAGGGTTAGGGTTAGGGTTAGGGTTAGGGTTAGGGTTAGGGTTAGGGTTAGGGTTAGATTCAAACATCAAAAAACAAACACCTATTAGGGGTGTCCTGAGTTGGGAAAGCTAAGAAAACACTTCATTCGCTGAGCAGAGCTTTCCCTGAGGAGTTAGACCAAAGTGTATCTCAGAATTGGCGAAAGAACTCAATTCAACCAGAAAGTGTTACTTTTGAACCAAAGCTCAGATTTGAACAACAAACATCTATTAGGGGTATCCTGAGTCGAGAAAAGTAAAAAACCACTTCATTCGCTGATCAGAGCTTTCCCTGAGGAGTGAGACCAAAGTGTATCTCAGAATTGGCGAAAGAACTCAATTCAACCAGAAAGTGTTACTTTTGAACCAAAGCTCAGATTAAAACAACAAACACCTATTAGGGGTGTCCTGAGTCGGGAAAGCTAAGAAAACACTTCATTCGCTGAGCAGAGCTTTCCCTGAGGAGTTAGACCAAAGTGTATCTCAGAATTGGCGAAAGAACTCAATTCAACCAGAAAGTGTTACTTTTGAACCAAAGCTCAGATTAAAACAACAAACACCTATTAGGGGTGTCCTGAGTCGGGAAAAGTAAAAAACCACTTCATTCGCTGATCAGTGCTTTCCCTGAGGAGTTAGACCAAACCGTATCTCAGAATTGGCGAAAGAACTCAATTCAACCAGAAAGTGTTACTTTTGAACCAAAGCTCTGATTTGTAAGGGTTAGGGTTAGGGTTAGGGTTAGGGTTAGGGTTAGGGTTAGGGTTAGGGTTAGGGTTAGGGTTAGGGTTAGGGTTAGGGTTAGATTCAAACATCAAAAAACAAAGACCTATTAGGGGTGTCCTGAGTTGGGAAAGCTAAGAAACCACTTCATTCGCTGATCAGAGCTTTCCCTGAGGAGTTAGACCAAACCGTATCTCAGAATTGGCGAAAGAACTCAATTCAACCAGAAAGTGTTACTTTTGAACCAAAGCTCAGATTTGAACAACAAACATCTATTAGGGGTATCCTGACTCGAGAAAAGTAAAAACCCACTTCATTCGCTGAGCAGAGCTTTCCCTGAGGAGTTAGACCAAACCGTATCTCAGAATTGGCGAAAGAACTCAATTCAACCAGAAAGTGTTACCTTTGAACCAAAGCACAGATTTGAACAACAAACATCTATTAGGGGTATCCTAAGTCGAGAAAAGTAAAAAACCACTTCATTCGCTGATCAGAGCTTTCCCTGAGGAGTTAGACCAAAGTGTATCTCAGAATTGGCGAAAGAACTCAATTCAACCAGAAAGTGTTACTTTTGAACCAAAGCTCAGATTAAAACAACAAACACCTATTAGGGGTGTCCTGAGTCGGGAAAAGTAAAAAACCACTTCATTCGCTGATCAGAGCTTTCCCTGAGGAGTTAGACCAAACCGTATCTCAGAATTGGCGAAAGAACTCAATTCAACCAGAAAGTGTTATTTTTGAACCAAAGCTCAGATTAAAACAACAAACACCTATTAGGGGTGTCCTGAGTCGGGAAACCTAAGAAAACACTTCATTCGCTGAGCAGAGCTTTCCCTGAGGAGTTAGACCAAAGTGTATCTCAGAATTGGCGAAAGAACTCAATTCAACCAGAAAGTGTTACTTTTGAACCAAAGCTCAGATTAAAACAACAAACACCTATTAGGGGTGTCCTGAGTCGGGAAAAGTAAAAAACCACTTCATTCGCTGATCAGTGCTTTCCCTGAGGAGTTAGACCAAACCGTATCTCAGAATTGGCGAAAGAACTCAATTCAACCAGAAAGTGTTACCTTTGAACCAAAGCACAGATTTGAACAACAAACATCTATTAGGGGTATCCTAAGTCGAGAAAAGTAAAAAACCACTTCATTCGCTGATCAGTGCTTTCCCTGAGGAGTTAGACCAAACCGTATCTCAGAATTGGCGAAAGAACTCAATTCAACCAGAAAGTGTTACTTTTGAACCAAAGCTCAGATTAAAACAACAAACACCTATTAGGGGTGTCCTGAGTCGGGAAAAGTAAAAAACCACTTCATTCGCTGATCAGTGCTTTCCCTGAGGAGTTAGACCAAACCGTATCTCAGAATTGGCGAAAGAACTCAATTCAACCAGAAAGTGTTACTTTTGAACCAAAGCTCTGATTTGTAAGGGTTAGGATTAGGGTTAGGGTTAGGGTTAGGGTTAGGGTTAGGGTTAGGGTTAGGGTTAGGGTTAGGGTTAGGGTTAGGGTTAGGGTTAGGGTTAGGGTTAGGGTTAGGGTTAGGGTTAGGGTTAGGGTTAGGGTTAGGGTTAGGGTTAGGGTTAGGGTTAGGGTTAGGGTTAGGGTTAGGGTTAGATTCAAACATCAAAAAACAAACACCTATTAGGGGTGTCCTGAGTTGGGAAAGCTAAGAAAACACTTCATTCGCTGAGCAGAGCTTTCCCTGAGGAGTTAGACCAAAGTGTATCTCAGAATTGGCGAAAGAACTCAATTCAACCAGAAAGTGTTACTTTTGAACCAAAGCTCAGATTAAAACAACAAACACCTATTAGGGGTGTCCTGAGTCGGGAAAAGTAAAAAACCACTTCATTCGCTGATCAGAGCTTTCCCTGAGGAGTTAGACCAAACCGTATCTCAGAATTGGCGAAAGAACTCAATTCAACCAGAAAGTGTTACTTTTGAACCAAAGCTCTGATTTGTAAGGGTTAGGATTAGGGTTAGGGTTAGGGTTAGGGTTAGGGTTAGGGTTAGGGTTAGGGTTAGGGTTAGGGTTAGGGTTAGGGTTAGGGTTAGGGTTAGGGTTAGGGTTAGGGTTAGGGTTAGGGTTAGGGTTAGGGTTAGGGTTAGGGTTAGGGTTAGGGTTAGGGTTAGGGTTAGGGTTAGGGTTAGGGTTAGGGTTAGGGTTAGGGTTAGGGTTAGGGTTAGGGTTAGGGTTAGGATTAGATTCAAACATCAAAAAACAAACACCTATTAGGTGTGTCCTGAGTTGGGAAAGCTAAGAAAACACTTCATTCGCTGAGCAGAGCTTTCCCTGAGGAGTTAGACCAAACCGTATCTCAGAATTGGCGAAAGAACTCAATTCAACCAGAAAGTGTTACTTTTGAACCAAAGCTCAGATTTGAACAACAAACATCTATTAGGGGTATCCTGAGTCGAGAAAAGTAAAAAACCACTTCATTCGCTGATCAGAGCTTTCCCTGAGGAGTTAGACCAAAGTGTATCTCAGAATTGGCGAAAGAACTCAATTCAACCAGAAAGTGTTACTTTTGAACCAAAGCTCAGATTAAAACAACAAACACCTATTAGGGGTGTCCTGAGTCGGGAAAAGTAAAAAACCACTTCATTCGCTGATCAGAGCTTTCCCTGAGGAGTTAGACCAAACCGTATCTCAGAATTGGCGAAAGAACTCAATTCAACCAGAAAGTGTTACTTTTGAACCAAAGCTCTGATTTGTAAGGGTTAGGGTTAGGGTTAGGGTTAGGGTTAGGGTTAGGGTTAGGGTTAGGGTTAGGGTTAGGGTTAGGGTTAGGGTTAGGGTTAGGGTTAGGGTTAGGGTTAGGGTTAGGGTTAGGGTTAGGGTTAGGGTTAGGGTTAGGGTTAGGGTTAGGGTTAGGGTTAGGGTTAGGGTTAGGGTTAGGGTTAGGGTTAGGGTTAGGGTTAGGGTTAGGGTTAGGGTTAGGGTTAGGGTTAGGGTTAGGGTTAGGGTTAGGATTAGATTCAAACATCAAAAAACAAACACCTATTAGGTGTGTCCTGAGTTGGGAAAGCTAAGAAAACATTTCATTCGCTGAGCAGAGCTTTCCCTGAGGAGTTAGACCAAACCATATCTCAGAATTGGCGAAAGAACTCAATTCAACCAGAAAGTGTTCCTTTTGAACCAAAGCTGAGATTTGAACAACAACCACCTATTAGGGGTGTCCTGAGTCGGGAAAAGTAAAAAACCACTTCATTCGCTGATCAGAGCTTTCCCTGAGGAGTTAGAACAAACCGTATCTCAGAATTGGCGAAAGAACTCAATTCAACCAGAAAGTGTTACTTTTGAACCAAAGCTCTGATTTGTAAGGGTTAGGATTAGGGTTAGGGTTAGGGTTAGGGTTAGGGTTAGGGTTAGGGTTAGGGTTGGGGTTAGGGTTAGGGTTAGGGTTAGAGTCAAACATCAAAAAACAAACACCTATTAGGGGTGTCCTGAGTTGGGAAAGCTAAGAAAACACTTCATTCGCTGAGCAGAGCTTTCCCTGAGGAGTTAGACCAAAGTGTATCTCAGAATTGGCGAAAGAACTCAATTCAACCAGAAAGTGTTCCTTTTGAACCAAAGCTGAGATTTGAACAACAAACCTCTATTAGGGGTATCCTGAGTCGAGAAAAGTAAAAAACCATTTGCTGATCAGAGCTTTCCCTGAGGAGTTAGACCAAAGCGTATCTCAGAATTGGCGAAAGAACTCAATTCAACCAGAAAGTGTTACTTTTGAACCAAAGCTCAGATTAAAACAACAAACACCTATTAGGGTTGTCCTGAGTCGGGAAAAGTAAAAAACCACTTCATTCGCTGATCAGAGCTTTCCCTGAGGAGTTAGACCAAACCGTATCTCAGAATTGGCGAAAGAACTCAATTCAACCAGAAAGTGTTACTTTTGAACCAAAGCTCTGATTTGTAACGGTTAGGGTTAGGGTTAGGGTTAGGGTTAGGGTTAGGGTTAGGGTTAGGGTTAGGGTTAGGGTTAGGGTTAGGGTTAGGGTTAGGGTTAGGGTTAGGGTTAGGGTTAGGGTTAGGGTTAGGGTTAGGGTTAGGGTTAGGGTTAGGGTTAGGGTTAGGGTTAGGGTTAGGGTTAGGGTTAGGGTTAGGGTTAGGGTTAGGGTTAGGGTTAGGGTTAGGGTTAGGGTTAGGGTTAGGGTTAGGGTAGGGTTAGGGTTAGGGTTAGGGTTAGGGTTGGTTTTGGGGTTAGGGTTAGGGTTAGGGTTAGCGTCAAACATCAAAAAACAAACACCTATTACGGGTGTCCTGAGTTGGGAAAGCTAAGAAAACACTTCATTCGCTGAGCAGAGCTTTCCCTGAGGAGTTAGACCAAAGTGTATCTCAGAATTGGTGAAAGAACTCAATTCAACCAGAAAGTGTTACTTTTGAACCAAAGCTCAGATTAAAACAACAAACACCTATTAGGGGTGTCCTGAGTCGGGAAAAGTAAAAAAACCACTTCATTCGCTGATCAGAGCTTTCCCTGAGGAGTTAGACCAAACCGTATCTCAGAATTGGCGAAAGAACTCAATTCAACCAGAAAGTGTTACTTTTGAACCAAAGCTCTGATTTGTAAGGGTTAGGATTAGGGTTAGGGTTAGGGTTAGGGTTAGGGTTAGGGTTAGGGTTAGGGTTAGGGTTAGGGTTAGGGTTAGGGTTAGGGTTAGGGTTAGGGTTAGGGTTAGGGTTAGGGTTAGGGTTAGGGTTAGGGTTAGGGTTAGGGTTAGGGTTAGGGTTAGGGTTAGGGTTAGGGTTAGGGTTAGGGTTAGGGTTAGGGTTAGGGTTAGGGTTAGGGTTAGGGTTAGGGTTAGGGTTAGGGTTAGGGTTAGGGTTAGGGTTAGGGTTAGGGTTAGGATTAGATTCAAACATCAAAAAACAAACACCTATTAGGTGTGTCCTGAGTTGGGAAAGCTAAGAAAACACTTCATTCGCTGAGCAGAGCTTTCCCTGAGGAGTTAGACCAAACCGTATCTCAGAATTGGCGAAAGAACTCAATTCAACCAGAAAGTGTTACTTTTGAACCAAAGCTCAGATTTGAACAACAAACATCTATTAGGGGTATCCTGAGTCGAGAAAAGTAAAAAACCACTTCATTCGCTGATCAGAGCTTTCCCTGAGGAGTTAGACCAAAGTGTATCTCAGAATTGGCGAAAGAACTCAATTCAACCAGAAAGTGTTACTTTTGAACCAAAGCTCAGATTAAAACAACAAACACCTATTAGGGGTGTCCGGGAAAAGTAAAAAACCACTTCATTCGCTGATCAGAGCTTTCCCTGAGGAGTTAGACCAAACCGTATCTCAGAATTGGCGAAAGAACTCAATTCAACCAGAAAGTGTTACTTTTGAACCAAAGCTCTGATTTGTAAGGGTTAGGGTTAGGGTTAGGGTTAGGGTTAGGGTTAGGGTTAGGGTTAGGGTTAGGGTTAGGGTTAGGGTTAGGGTTAGGGTTAGGGTTAGGGTTAGGGTTAGGGTTAGGGTTAGGGTTAGGGTTAGGGTTAGGGTTAGGGTTAGGG